>NW_017804431.1:696616-775610 GCF_001625305.1 Branchiostoma belcheri
ACGGTATGTCGTATGACCACCAAATTTTTAGAGAATGGTGTGCTAGTGAAAATTTATCATATCTACAATTTTTATGTCGTTATGATGTAATATGACGTCATTATGACGTCATTAATGTGATTTTTATAGGCCAAAACCGTCTAAATAGGTTTTTCCCTGAAAACTAAATGGTTTTCAACATAACTGTACCAAAAGTGTTTATGACAGAATATTATGGTGTACTTAGTCTTATGTTGCCCATAGCAACACCGGTGACGTCATAAAATGACGTCATGCATATTTAAGATATCCGCCATCTTGGATCATCAATCTTGAATTTTCAAAAATAGTTTTTTTTCATGATAAAGCCTAAAATACATCCTAAACATACTAAAGACCTTCATTTAAACCTTTTTGGAAAAAGAAATGGAAGTATTGATGAAATTTTAATGAAAATAACCTGTATATACCTGTTCTAATGATATGGTCCGCCATCTTGGATTTTGGCCAATGACGTCATCAAATTAGCATAAATTATGCAAATTTAATGATACAATTTACATTAAATTATATGGGATGTTATTAATATTAGAAACCATGAGTAACTTGACATAAAACCCATAAAATTCTATTGTTGAAACAAAAAGTACTAAATTTAGCAAAAAAATGCCTGTCAGAAACCCGTTGCCATGGCAACACAAAAAATTATTATCTTATTCCAATGATAGAGAATTGTTGCCAACAATATTCTAGGAAAAGTCACCAAGTTTGGCCGTTCTACGGCTAGTCGTTCAGACGCTAGGTGACATCAAAGTTGCCGCGGGCACTTTTAGCCCCCCCCCCGGTCTAGGTAGGGTTAATGTTCCTGCCCAGATGGGCTAAATCCACATGTGGCCATATGTGGTATAAAGGATATAAACCATGTAGTATTGAATACTGAAAAGCTACTTTCTAATGCAACGTGCTAAAAGTCTATATATTACAACAATAGTATATACTACTTATCATCTTTTGCTAATCACAGTTCCTTTCCGCTTTCTGATGAAATAAAATCAAATCATACTTTATTCAATCAACTTGGCTGACAGAATTGTGTTGATTTAACATTAATTTTATATTAATATTTATTGTATTTATTAATACTTATTTAATGCCAAGTATTGTCAATTAACAACATCTGGAAACATAATTAAAATAATTTGTCTACTATACATTAATCACTGCGTGGCATCAAGTATTTGAAAGTGTCCCGCTATGACATACTGTCTATTCATACCGTTATGGCGCCGGCATAACCGACCGAAAGCTACAGGTGTAACGGCTGAGCGCTCGACTCGGAACCAAGAAGTCCCGGGTTCGAATCCTGACTTGCCATCGACCTTACACGACTTTCCTCTCTTAGTTCAAGCGACAATGAGCATTGTCCTGTCCATTATTTGTACTCTACGTTCATGGCAGATATGTGGGGCTATTTGGGGTTTTGTGTGACACGGTCTTCAGGTTCAGAGGGGCAATGACCTCACCGTGTACCACACTACTGACCATCGTCAGGATTGATGACATTTGACCCGAATGTCGGTCACCTTTCCCATCAGGCAGCAGCTGTTTCCGTACTTGAAATACTGTTCACCCATACCGTAATAAAATGGCGCTGGCATAACGGACCGGAGCTACGGGACCAGCTGCGGCCTCGTAAACTGCCAAAACATTTACTGACGTGTCACAAGGACTCGTCTGTCTCACTCTGTCATGTCAAATTTGATCAAAAGCTGCAGTCCTCAAAATCGGGGCACATCACAGAAATGTTACTTGTCAAAGAACTATGCAGTCCGTTTGCATAGCAGATTGACACAACCCATCCTTTATATGCTGAAGGAAGATCTGAAGGTAGCTAGGTATGAGTATTTTTATGCTGCTAGGTATGAGAATGGTTTGCATATTTATCTGTTCGTACTACGTGTAAATTGTATTGTCTTAAAAAGTAAAGTATGATATTGAAGTTGTTTATTGCAAACTCCTGCCCGAGGGCTAATTGCATACAGACATTGACAAGAAAATGTGGGGATACATGTATAAGACAATTTGCTAACAGGAACGTCTACGTGTACGATATGATAATTATATCCCATCGGCCTATGTATTCATCCAGGCTAATCGCTGTCACAGAGATCGACCACCAACAATCGGTGGCAGGACCAGTACTCACTTTCTTCACGCCATGTGTAGAAGTGAGATGACCACATAAATCCTGACTGATACCCGTGATTACCCCCAAGCGTTAGAAATCATGTCAGGGCGCCGGGCAGATCCGGTGTGTACAGGGCGTCTGTCATGTTTGCGGCTTACAGAGAACGGAGAGAGTCCGTTAGCAGCTATAATTAGCACAGTATAATATCCATTGCGGTGATTATAATGCCTGATTTTTCTGGGCCTAAAGGAAATATTTTGATATTAACCCAAATTTACCCCATAATGATTAGCTGTGTCATATGTCGAATATTCAACCTCAGCGTTGTACTCTGGTTTCAATTAATTTGTGACTAAAAGCATTGAAATTTGAGTATTTGCCATGTTGTAAAAAGCCTGCACTTATTCCGTGAGATCAGGAATAGATGATTAAGATATCCCATCGACCTATGTATTCATCCAGGCTAAACACTGTCACAGAGATCAGGTGCACCTCAAATGTGGCAGTATTCACTTTCTGAACACCTTGTGTAGAACTGGGATGACCACATAAATCCTGAGTGATACCGGTGATTACCCCCAAGCGTTAGAAATCATGGCGGGGCGCCGGGCAGATCCGGTGTGTACAGAAGCGTGGGCCTGACGATCTGTCATGTTTGCGGCTTACAGAGAACGGAGAGAGTCCGTTAGCAGCTATAATTAGCACAGTATAAAATCCATTGCCGTGATTTTAATACCTAATTTTCCTGGGCCTTTAGGAAATATTTTGATATGAACTCAAATTTACCCCATGATGTTTAGCTGTGTCATGTCGAATATTCAATCTCAGCGTTGTACTTTGGTTTCAATCATTTTTTTCCCTAAAGCATTAAAATTTGAGGCAGCACAAGATCTACTCAACACAATGAAGTTTGAAAGATCTCCGTCTTGCCATGTTGTAAAAGGCCTGCACTTATTCCGTGGAATCAGGAATAGATGATAAAGATATCCCATCGACCTATGTATTCATCCAGGCTAAACACTGTCACAGAGATCAGGTGCACCTCAAATGTGGCAGTATTCACTTTCTGAACACCTTGTGTAGAACTGGGATGACCACATAAATCCTGAGTGATACCGGTAATTACCCCCAAGCGTTAGAAATCATGGCAGGGCGCCGGGCGGATCCGGTGTGTACAGGAGCGTAGGCCTGACGATCTGTCATGTTTGGGGCTTACGGATGAGGTCGACAAGCTGTGCTGAACTTCAAACGCCCCTTATAAATCATTTGAAAGGTATCGAGTAGAGCGACAGGGACTGAATGTGTAACTATGTCCTCTCCCGTACCGAACCTCAAGAAAGCTACGATCTGGCGACGTCTGCCAAAAGTGATTGGAAAGTAATCAACAAAGAATTGATTGATTGCATTGAAGGATGATCCTTCTCCATCCTTTTCTGTACATAGAGACCATGTCACACTTTGGAAGCGTATCGAGTAGAGCGACCAGGACTGAATGAGTAACTATGTTCTCTCAAGTATCGGACTCAAAGAAAGTTGCGATCTCATCTTGATCCAGTAACATCTGCCAAAGCTGATTGTAATCCCCATCCAAGACCATGTCACACTTAACCCCACGTTGGAAACGTATCGAGCAGAGCTAGCAGGACTGAATCTTTAACTATGTTCTTTCAAGTAGCGTACACCAAGAAAGTTGCGATCCAGCGATACCTGTCAAAAGTGAAATGTAATGTGACCGGGACTTGAATGCATAACTATGTCCTCTCCTGTATTCCATCTTCACCCAGAAAGATCTGCCAAACCTGATTACAAAGTAATCAACAAAGTATTGATTGATTGCATTTCAGGCTAATCCTTCTTCCAGACGGCTCTTTGGAATCGCTACAAACGGATTACATCATTGTCGCTGGCGATAGTACCTGATGTTTGGTGTCTTGGCTAGTACAGTAAAGCAAGCCTCTGCCACACATAGCCGACCAGTGCCGACCACCATCCATGCAACAATGGTTAGGAGTTGGTCGGGAGCAAAGTCGGCTTTGGTTGGCTGGTGTTCTTCGAGGTTGGCCCCTGTTTGGTTGTGCCAATCACAGTACACTACCTTATTGTGTCCGTCTGATGACAGTTAATGTTATAGCAGAATTGTAAGTCGTGATGATAGTGATTTTATAGGATTTATGACTTGTTTTAATTCTTATTTGCTAATAAGTCTAAGATTTTAACTACGTATTTATGTAAGAAAGCCGCAATTCAGCACTGGTGCTGCAAAGGTTTTTTTTTTATGTTTAATAAAGCATTCTCTGTCTCTCCAATCGAATGGTTTCAACGTAGTCAATGTTTGCAGATTTTGAAACAGTCCCTGGTGGAAAGAAAAGTTGGCCAAACTTGGCAATGATACATCCTGGTGCGTCCATCTCCATTATCGACGGCAGTGAGTGTAATTGAATCGCATTGACTGCTCCTCTCCCTCATAAGCCGCCAGACAAGATCGATGCCGTCTTGATGCTCGTTTTAGTAATACGTGGAGAGGAAAACTTTCCACAAAAACTCCATGTTACTAAAGGGGATTACGGAAGCATCAGTACGGCATAGACGCGCACGAAGTTTTAACTTCGTTCACACATACACAAATGAAAACTACTCTCCTCTTAACATCCGAAAACCCACAAATTACAGAAAAAGTGGGATCCTTTGTCTTCCTCTGTCTTCAAAAAAGAAGTCAAACCCAGTAGTTTTTACCTGTAGTTTTTTTAGGAGTCATCAGTAGTTCTCTGTGTATTAATTTTCTCAAATTTTGTTTGTTTGTTTATACCAAATGTTTCTTCTGTTCATGCAATTAGCCCTCGAGTATGAATTTGCAATAAACTCCTCGATTATGCGTACTAGAGATCTATCTTGGCCGCATAAAAAAGATACCCAAACCTACTCTATTGATGAATGTTAAATGAAATCACTTTTGTTTCTCTTCTGGTGGCTCTTGTTTTATATGCGGAATATCTTCCTTGTGATTAATGTTCTTGTTGAAATAGGAGAACTCCGTGTAATTATAAAGAGGGAATACGTGAGCATCCGCACGGAATAGTGCGTACCATACTTTTTTTACGTGCACCGAGTTTTAATTTTATTTGTACGTACGAGCGTACGTACGAGAGTTATTTTAACGCCTTTCTTTACAAAGAAAAATGTTTCTCTTCTGATGGCTCTTTCTTTGGATATGAAGGTTCTTCGTTGACAGCCAAGTTGCCCAGTTCAGTCATGGTAGTAACACGTCAATGAGATACAAAGGGTCTCGCACCACCGTGCAGCAGCCGACCAGACCCAGCAAGTTCTTATGAAACCCCAGGGCCACAACTGCACGGTTGCCGGCATCACCCCCCTCCCCTACTAATCTTACAGCCTTTCTTGATTCTGAATTCATCATAAGTACGTGATCATTCAATCTTACAGCCGAAAGTGTTTGAAGAAATACCAAATTATATACATCTTTTCTCATTAAAACTTTAACTTTCTTACAGAGAGCCAAAAGTATAGACCTTTCTGTCAGCTTCTTTGCCGCAATATTCCATAATGCATTGTACACTTTTGGATTGATCCGTAGTTGATGTGTTATTCCTATGAGCGGCAAATTGGCACAGTATGATCCGCAGATTGCCGAAGCACTCTCTTATTGTACCAAAATCACATTGAAAAGAATACAATTATCCTTGAAAGAAATCCCAACTACCTAATATTACCTACGTTGACAGTAATGCAGCATGTAATTGCAGTGAATGTCCACCCATGACTCTGAGCCAAAAAAGCAGGTAATGTTCTGTGGACGTGCAGTAAATTTTGATAGCCGGTTTTTCTGATGCATACTAGAAAGGTTGTTAAATGATTGGGCGTGTGAGGAAGTAGACGCGCTAGTGTTGGTCGATATCAAACCGTAAATGTTAAATTCTTTGCACAAGAAGCACTTTGCTGTACGATCGTAAACGGAGGGTATTCCTTGTGATAGCCATGCATGAGCCCTGCAAAATCCTATTGTTACGGAATTGGCTTTCTTAAGTTACAATTCGTCGAAGGTTGCTTCGGATCGGTAACAGCTTTCTTGAAAATTCTAGTGCATCAAAATCTTACGATGACCACGAGGAATGCAACCGTGCCGTTACAGTTTAGCTACTATAAATTGCCAGTCTTGTGCTTATAAGCCGATAAACGGAAATAGACACAATGGACATTAGATACATTAGTAAATCATAGAGAGTGAAAAAACATTTACAACTTTAGCTATTGGATGATACTATCTTCAGGCTTATTGCAAGCCAATAAACACATAATGGGCATTAGGTACAAACAATAAGTTGGCCACATCAAAATTTTCTTTAGTGGAAAGCCAGTCACTAGCTGATAAAGAAAGAAACACATCGACAACTTATGCATTGAACGGAATACTCTCCAAGAGACGCTGATGACCTATTCTCGGGTCAACACAGAAGGTTGGCAACAATTGATTCGTAACGCCAGCCTGTCTGCTTGAACTCACCGGTGGGCCTGGCCTTCAGATGTGCGCTGTAAGCCCCCCTGGCACGCGCCAACTCATTACGGCAAGAATCTCAGCGGGCTCCTCTGATCCGAGATGCTGAACAAGACAAAGTCCTTAGACAAACGGCTCGCGGCCTGTCCAATTTCGCAGTGTCTGAACTTTTGTGTGTGAGTTTGTGCCAAGTGCGCTTCGGGACACGTACGTGCATGATCAAATAAAAGAGTAAATAGATGGCTTGGATTTCAAAGAAAGTACGAACATTTGATTTGGAGGGGAGATCTCATAAAGGCGCTGCCACACATAGACAAAAAAGGCCTCTCGAACACTAGCCGAACTCTCCCAACCTCCTAACCATGGTTGGGAGTTGGTAACAATTAGGTCGGCCGGTGTCCGGCCAGGTCAAATCTTTCCTCACCTCACCTCTCCTCACCTATCACTTGAACCTCTGTGTGGGTCATTGGGGCATCATGATGTTTCAAAATGTTTAAATCCTTTGTAACGGTTGATCGGGAGGTTTGGCCAAAGTTGTCTGATGTCTAGAGTACGTCCGGATTTAGCAGTGAAATTTGACTCACATTTAACTCGATTACGATTCGATTCGTATAGAAAGGTAGGCTTGGCCTAACTTTTGTGAGACTGCTCCCAAACTTCAGCCAACTTTGGTCGGTTGGTCTCCGGGGAAAAGTTCTGAATGTGTTTGAGGGGATTTTTGTGACTCAAAGACCAAGTTATTTATTATCCTTTTACGCCTTTTGAGTAGACGTTTAGAGATACAAAACATCGATAAGGTTATTACATCCCAACCATTACGGCGTAACGCTGCGTAAATCTTCAATTTTATTGTCGGTATATTTCGATAAATGTAAATCTTCAATATTATTTCCATCGATTATGATGCTACCGAGAGTGAAATCAATAAAGGGGACATACATGGATTCTCATTACCGCAATGTAGTGGCTGAAATAATGGTCAAGTATCCTGGACAGAAATCCGCCCAGTGATCCACTGCCAAACATCTAAGTTGGCTAACGGTGAGACATTCGCCATTAGTAACTGAAACATGTTTTTGTAGAATACTTGCCAGTCATGGATGGGGCCCGAAATTTTACAACTTAAAACTCTCATAATTGAATTTGTTCATATCGTTTTCATTTAATCCTGTAAAATTTGCCTTATGGCGAATGGTCGGAAATAAACGAGCAATAATAGGAAGTGCAGTTGGTAAAAACAAATGAGTTGTCTGAAATCCATCATTCTTTGTTATGTGTGTTTTTATGGCTGGATTCATGTACATTCATTTTATGGAGTAAACCTACGCCTACGAATTACCGATATGACCATGATTTAATCAATACACCAGAAAAGAAAACTTGCGAAGAAAAATATCAATTACAACCCACGTAAACCTGAATATGAATTCTTGCTGTAGCCTAGCTATCTATGGTAACCTCAGATGCCCCTCTTCATGACCTCTTTCAATATAACAGCTTTTTAGACCACAGTTTTATAGTAATTAATCTTGCAAAGAAAAATATCAATTACAACCTAAGTAATCTCGAAGATGAATTATTGCTGCAGCCAGGCTATCTATGGCGACCTCAGGTGCCCCTCTTCAAGACAGTATAACAGCTTTTTAGACCACAGTTTTATAGAAATTACTCTTGCGAAGAAAAATATCAATTACAACCTAAGTAATCTCGAAGATGAATTATTGCTGCAGCCAGGCTATCTATGGTGACCTCAGGTGGCCCTCTCCAGGCCAGTATAACAGCTTTTTACAGAACAGTTTTATAGTAATCAATCTTGCGAAGAAAAATATAAATTACAACCTAAGTAAGCCGGAATATGAATTCTTGCTGCAGCCAGGCTATCTATGGTGACCTCAGGTGCACTTTTCAGGACAATATAACAGCTGTGTAGACCACAGTTATATAATAATCAATGATCGGAACGGCCTTGGTCTGATCCTAATGAGTTGAGACAGATCAATGATACTGAATCAATAATCAATATCTGCGCCAAATGTAGTTAGAAACGCTTATCTTGAGTATTTTATCGAATAAGCGTTCTTTTAAAGCCTTACCATTAAGGGGTAATAGTTTCATTCACTTATGCATCGACATCAGAAAAACATTCACGGTAACCTCTTTAAGTACAATGAAAACTACTAGGTGGACTTAAGGGGTATTTTCTAAACTTGACGAATGTAGCAATTAGTTTGGTGCAGTGATTAAAGGCTTGGCTAATCTGCCCATGGCTTAGGATACAATTATCTAGCCACTGCCTTAAAGTCTCAAGGCCTTCTCTTAACCGTAATCATGGGTTTCGTGGTGAATTGCAGCACTTGGAAGTCCTGGAATCAAAGTGTGCTTAAGGTTAAAGGCATCCCTTTTTAACGATCGCTGTGTAAGTCTGCCTATTAATCATGGAATATGTTCTAATACCCGTGTTTAGTCATTGCCAAAATTATCGTTGAACCCATTTATGGCTCTCAGTCATATACAGATTACAAGCTGTGACAAGGCAATGCCGGGGGTAACCGTGAGGCTGCAGTGCTGCAGAGTTATTAGGCCCCAGGCGATACGCATTACATAACTTGGCAAAGAGCTCGCCTCTACGTTCCAAAAATATGAGGCAGGGTGGCTTTAAATCCACTTTACACGAATTTCCTTACTGAAATTATTAATAAGTGAAAATGAGTATCAAATCAAATCAAATTAGTATTCTGATGTGATATGACGACCTGAACTGGTCCCCCTTTAAACCTAGCCTCCATAGCATGCCAAAAACTGGGGCTTTTGGGGGTCTTCAGGGTCTTTGGGAAGCTTTTATGTGCTATTTTTTGATTGCATATACTTTACATAACATAGCCGTCTATGGTTGAATAACCCCCGTTTTTAGAACTGGGCTAGTCAGAAAACAGCCGAAGACCACCAAAGCCCCAGTTCTATAAGCCTGCTACAGAGGCTACTTTAAACCTTCTCTGTATTTCTAGCCACAGGAATAAGCTTCGCGAGTCCCTTATATAGAGTTTATAGGCGAGGACTCCGAGTTGAATCCCAGGCTTTATTTCTGGTATATGAAAGCCGTTCATCATGACGAAGGGAGATGATGGTCGCTATAAAATTGTTTTATGACAAGAGCGGAATTACCTTGTTATAACAGTCTGTCGCGGGGGTCGGGTCTGGTTGTAAAACTTGACAACATATTGGTTACCCTCCTTCGGGTCAGATTTGTGGCACCGTCGTTAAAACATCGACGTGCCGGCCGGGGTATTAGTCATGTCCGGCAACACATCTGTTTCCCTACGGACGTTTTTTTTTTTTTTGTCAAATGGCTGTGCATTTCTTAGGGATTTATGAAGATAATGACATTTGTGGAAGGATTGACCTAACAGGTGACTATCACCTCTTCAAAGATATCAAACCCGAGACAAGACTGTAAGGTTTGAACCACACACACCGGGAAGGTCCTCTACTGTTCTCGATAAGTGTGGTGGGTTCCTTAACGTGCGTGGGGTGTGGCTCTCCCAAACACGGGACCCCTTAACGTCCTATTCGAGGAACGTACCTAACCAAAGGTACTCATTTTCACCTGAGTTAAGTGAGAAAATCGTTACAACACTTGTACGCGGAACAAGTTGTTTGAAACAAAGTTTTCATTTTTAAAATATCAAATAAATAGTATACCAGGCCGTGTCCTTGGTGCTGAACACTTTCCACACACACACACACACACACACAGACACACACAGACACACACGCACTTACTTCTACATTTGTATCAAATTCTATTCAGACAATTATCCTAGTGCCACTTGCTACTATGGCAGGATAGCTTCATTGGTTTGTTGAATGCAATTAGGATGTCAGCAGGGTTCTACCCTCTACTCTACATTGCGACCCTATCAATCATATCAATGCCCTGTATGTTCTAGTTCACAGGGTGGCTTGATCCATGTTATATTGGAATGTTTTATTAATGAATCTAATAAAAGGCACCGATCAGTACATCAGAAAAGATTTTAGCAATCATTAGTACTTCTGCTTACATGTATGTATGGGGAGGGAGTTTTTCTTCACATGTATCTGTTTCCATTTTAAGGTAAGTATTGAGTGGGGCTGTTCAAATAACTTGAGTGCAGTCCCACTTTGTCCTAGTCTTTGTATTGTTTCTTCAATAAAAAAAGAAAAGATTTTACAGTAAGAAAATTAGTGATACTTATCGATAGAGAAAGTGTGATACGGTGATAGTATCAGCTATTGGTGGGAGCCAATTTAGTCCCATGGTGTTTTGAATAACCGTTCTGCTTTATGTTCAAGGATTCGGCAGCCTTATCCGGTCACCGGAGAATTGCTCTGAGAGCAAAGTTACGAGGGAGTGGCATAAAAGGTCGCGGTCGTAACCCGCACAGGCATCGGACCAAAGAATTAAGGGGCACAACTGTGGCCCATTTTCATGTATTATGTATATAGAGCCGGCGGGTAATTTTTACCTCCAGGAGCGGCCGATTCTATAGAGAACATGTCAAACTGGCAGCACATACTGCAGAAAGAATGGTCACCGTGGTAAGTAATCAGAGTATTAAAATGGCGGAAAGTCATATAATTAGTTTTGGTATTAAACAGACAGCAATAATTCATTCTAAGATGGAAGTCAGGTACAAAGTTACAATCATAGCAAGCTCACTGTGTACCTGGAAAACAAAAACCTTTGAAATGTGGATTCATTGAAGACAAAAGTTGATAAAAACATTCTTTTGAGAACCATATATTTCAAAGTTCTCCTAGCCAATGAAGTAATACATGAATAGTCCATCAGAATTCTACAAAGATGAAGAATCATAATCAGTAAGACTTAATGTTACTTCTATCTTGTGATATGACCTAAAGTATGTTCTTTACAAAAGCCTCTCGTTGACATGAAGAGAGAAGAAATACACATGTTTTAAATAGCATCGATCATAGAATCCATTTCATCTCCCAATGACACTTCAGGATAATGCACCCTCGCATTGACAGCTGAAGTCGCGTGGGAGTAGTTTATAAAACACCATTGCCTCGGTAAGTGGCGGCTATGTACATGTCAACTCGACCCTCCCCCCTGTTCGATTTTGATCAGTATTGAGTAGTCTGTGTTCCTCGCCTCACGTGTAATGTATCTATCATGACCCTCCATTGCCCTCCTCTGGGGCACGTTATCCGGGCAGACTGTTAATGTATCTCCCAGGGTACACAATAAGACAGCATTATCGATAATCAATACAGCTCAGCTAGAACCTAACTTCGCCCGGAGGAACCGTATTCCTTGAGAGGACAGCCACTTTGGTAAGGCCACACCTATTTAATTTGTTGGTTCTCGGATTCGCCTCTTCATTTTTTTTCTGATTTGAAACAAAATCTGGTTCTGAATCAAGTCAAATATGGTAATTTGTTGCCCCCAACAGTCCTATTCTCCCTAGATGTTACAGTTTTGCATCTATCAATGCTGTGGTTTGATTGAAAGTTCAAAATTCATTGTTTAGATGTCAACCCAGCCTTTTGTGTTGACTTTATGGCTCTTATCGTAGCATTTGGGGCTATTATAGGATGCCTAGACCTGTGTTTTTTTTTCGCCCTATCGCTTCATATTTTTTCTGAAAAAATCCGAGAACCAACAAATAAATTGGTGTGGCCAAAAGGTTTACATTTGCAAGATGTGTACTTTCCTTTGGCCTTATGGGCGGCGTGTATTATCGATCGCTATTAGGTATATGCGGTATCGAAGTTCGCTGATGTGCCAACAGACTTATTGTGATCCTAACGGTCACCAATTATCAAGTCTAGAAGGCCAACGGGAGGACAAGGGTCACGCGAAATAGATTTTTTTATATATTTCAACATTTCATGACTTGACATGGCGACGGCACACTCAAGTTATATCAATTTACACAGTATCTTATGCCACCAACACAGAGTACAAATACAGGACAGGACAATACTCATTTTTACTTGAGTATAGTCGTGCAAAGTGCCTTTCCCAAGGGCACAAGATCGGTGGCATGTCAGGACTCGAACCCGGGACCTCTTGGTTCCCACTCGAGCATTCTGCCGCTTCGCCACACGACCCCACACAGTATTCGCTAAATAGATATGTCAGCAGAAATGAGACGCCGATGACCCAGAAGAGACGATATGAGTGCACAGATGAATAGCCTGACGGCCTCTGATGTATGTAAAATGTACATATCGACCATTTACTTAAAGAGGCCTGAATCGCATTGGGAAAAGTCCGGGAAATGCTGATGATCGATATTTCGAAGATCTGTCTGCGATTGCACAACTTTGACAAAGTATACAGCAGTCGTTGGCAACTTTGCTACCAGAAAAACAGACTGTAGAGATTGCAGACTGTAGGATGAACCTGGATATTGAATGAACTAAATGAGCCTACACTGTGACTGCTTTGTACATGTACATGTTTGAAATGTTATTTGTATATTGTTGTGTCCAACTTGTGATTTTTATGAATGTATGCTTTAATCTGTGTGCCCAGGGATACCTGAAAAGCAGATCAATGGATTTGAGGTATGCCCTTGTAAAATAGATAAACTTGAAACTTGAGAAATTGGGCGGCAGTCCTTTGCCAATTCAAAAATTTTCTCGTTTACTCAACAATCCATTACCGCAATAAACAACGCTTGTAAAATTCAATTTTTCCTTGTATTTTTCATCTTTGTTTTTTACTACGTTGTATTACATATGTATTATCATCTGTATTTCCTTTATATTGGATTCGTTTTTGTTGATTTATCCTCTCATCATGTGTAAGTGTTAGCATTGAAATAAGTCTTTAGCTACTTGAGTGCGCTACCACTTTGTGTTGTACCATCTTCCTTAATGTGTGAGCAATAAAAAAAGGCTGTCTGGCTGAAAGTACTGGGAATTTCATGCCTGCCCTGCTCCCAAAGCCGTTAAACAGGACTATGAATGCCGAGGCCAGAACAAGCAGACCGTTTTATTGCATATGAGGTTACTGCATAGTAGATGCGCTTCTTTGATCTGTGCGCCAAAGATAGAACCACACACGTTAGAGGACTTTTCTATAAGGCCACACCAATTTAATTTGTTGTTTCTCGGATTTTTTCAGAAAAAATCAGGAGCGGCAGGGCGAAATGAAAAAAAAAGGCCAAGGTACCAGGCCGAGCCATGAAGTGAACATACCAGGCTGGTTCAATAGATTATAAACTTTTAATGAAACAAAATATCAAACAAAATTGCATTGTTACATTCAAAAACTTCAGAACTAGGAGGAAAAGGACTTTCAACCTTTGGGGCCAAAATATGTCTTTCATTGAGCATTTTTCAGTTAATTTAGAACCCCACAATTATTTTTTTTTTGCAAATCAGAAGAAAATGGACAAGGCGATCCGAGAAGCAACGAATTAAGATGGTGTGGCCTAAACTTGACCAAATGATTGAGGATTATGGCCACGGAGTAGAGCTAAATCAAGGCAATAGTTACGCTTGAAGAACAATCTACATTTAAAGTAACGGTAGAATCCAGAGGATAAAGTTTTTTTTAGGGTTGGTCAATGTTTCATCACCTACAAAGCCACATCCATTACGTGGTTATAGCGACATTTACACTTTGAATACTCATGAGTTACCTGGAAAATGTTTTTTTTTAACGGAGTGGTTCAATGCAAGGTCTATACGACCACTTCTCGGCGTTGAACTAGAAATATGAAAGAAACATGGCTATGTCAAGTGAATTCGAGAGGATTCATTCCTCAGCTAACCGACATCTTGCACACGCAGTCGTCCCTCAGTAAGACATCTGGAACCGCATAGTTCCCGTTTAGAACTTTTATTCAGCCTGTCGAATTCACAAAACATGGCTATGTCAAGACATTTAGCCCCATGGGCATGAACATGCAAACAAAGATTCAATTATATTTACCGACAGCAACAGGGCAATTATCAGACAATTATTGAAGCCAGTACTTTTTATGAAACGTGAAACAATATTACGGCGTATTTCTAAAGATAAATAATATATTGTTTTGAACTTAAACAAGGGACAAAACGATAACCCAGTTCTGTCTGCTTTATTTACGTTAATTCAATACATGAAATTGTCTGCCCTGTAGCACGGTAGATGGTCGGTACTCAAGCTGACATTGACTCATGGCTCATAACAGATAAAGGCCTGGAGAACTATAAGTCACGCCACAATCTCTTCCGCTTGAAGAAAAATAATAGGAAATAAAACATAAATGGGTCCTCCTTAAAGGTTAGATTAACATTCGTCTTAAACTCCCGTAGAACTATAAGTCACGTCACATTCTCTTTCGCTTTAAGAAAAATATAAACTACAACATAAATGGCTATTCTTGAAAGGTTAGCTTGACATTCATTATAAGTGCCCGCTTAGTCTCGTCACAACACCTTTCGCTTGAAGAATAATAGGAAATACGACATGAATGACTATTCTTAAACGGTTAGATCAACCTTCATTTGCTTGACTAAATGTAATCATGTCTTGTCCTGTGTAAATACATTGGAAAGTAGCTTCTACTGGCTTGAATGGGCTACCCAGCCGTTTTAAGATGAAAAATAAATAAATTTCAAGAATGCAGACATTCCTTGTAAGCCGTACGTTGACGAAACTTAACTAGCCTGCGTGGCCCACGTTTAACTGTGAAATAATTCAGTGTAGAACAGTTCATTCTAGTCATGTACAAACTCTTTCAGTAGCTATTAACTTCAAAGGATCTCCACCGCTGATGTAGTCACAGCCGATGATGCCTTTTATAGCAAGGTCGTAGCCTGAGGTAAAATAGCTGAATAGCTATAAATGGCAAACCGTTACTGATCACAAAGGCCACTATATGAATACTAAACCCCACAATGTGGTAAAAGCTTGGCATCATGTTTCATATTGAATCACGTTTTGCTTTAAATCATTACCACTTTAACAGTGCGCAAAGCCAAAGGTAACCTGAGTCCAGAAGTGTGAAAACACGTGTATATGTAGTGTTTGAAGTGTCTTGCATATTTTAGCTAGTCAAATAAATACTATAACATTAACATTAATGGCATATGCAGCCGGCCCCATATTCCAGCGTTGATAGGATATCAATAGTAATATAATATATATCGAAGCCCCGAGTTAACGTAAAGAGATCAGTTGTATAATCATAAAGCAATGGCAATGATTAATCAATCGTTATGCAATGCACAATGGCATTGCATTATCATTATAAAGGCAGACCTAGAAGGTCACTACATCACGTTTCAGCGGCTGCAGAGGCGAAATAAAGTTAGTGATGAATTGAATGTATATAAAGTGGTTTTTTATTGTCAACTTCACTGAAATTGTCCACAGCTTGCAGCCACATGCGTGGCTGAATTGGATTAAGGACATTACAACAATTTACTAGTAGTAGAATTACAGTTCACTTACATAAGTACACATTAAATTAACGTATTAAAATTACAGAGTATTAAAATATGTAAATGACACAGTATTAAAATCTTGTTAAAACGCTTTAAATTGATCGATTGATCGATTAAAAGTCAATATCAATATTGCACTTTAAAAGTCAATGTCAATGTATTTTATCTACCATATAACTACAATAATGTAAATTAAACAAACGTACATGATATTGGATATTGTATAGCTATAGAGAGATAGTAGCAGATTACAAACACGACTAAACTCAAACAGTATACCACTTCTCTTGCATCTAAAATTTACGTATTTTATTAACTTAATAAATATAGGCTCAAACAAACAACCAACAAATTATTTCTCGTATATATCATATTACAACTTCTACAGTCAAACGCACAACAACAAATGTACATGAAGACCATATCTGCTTACGTAGGCCAATTTCTGTACACTTTATTTCATAAGCGAGACCATATCATCAATACATAAACATATTGTAACTCATATATTTTATATAGTAGTTTGTAGTAAGAAATGTAATAAGATAGTTTAGTTTTGTAGTATTGTTGAATTTCTGCCACACATTGTACCATGTATGATTGTCGAGCAATAAAGTTCATTCATTAAAAAAATAAATGAATTAGTCTCTTTTTTAACGAGTGACGCACTCTTACTCTGTGTGGAATTTTAAAGGTACCGATTCATCATTACAACATATACACTCAAAGGTACACTCATACATATCTACAAAAAAATCAAATAGTCTCTTATTTAACGAGTTAAGCACTTTGGCGTTTGGAATTTCAAAGGTAACGATTGTTGGATCCGTAGTCCTAATTGCCTTGTACCCAATTTCCTGAGAAAACTTCCACCCAATTTGCCATCGTTAACAAAATGCCGTTTTCCGATGCTGAAACCGCCCGGCCGGGGCCGATTGGCGTGCTATTTCCCATTGATTGCCTTACAGTTGCCAGTCTCAGGGTACCATGTTTACAGATAGACAAGCCTAAAGTATAGAAACTAGATCGACGGGGCACAGTTTTCCATTCAGATGAGTGAGTATACGATGGCTTGCAAACCTTTAACATACATAAGTGCTTAAATAATGACCCACTTTGCCTATTTCCCATTGATTTCCTAACAGCTACCGGTCTCAAGGTACGATGTTTACAGATAACCCAGCCTAAAGTACAGAAAGTATATCGACATGGGCACAGTTTTCCATTCAGATGGGTGAGTATACGATGGCTTGCAAACTTTTACATACATACGGGCTTAAATAATGACCCACTTTGCCCATTTCCCATTGATTTCCTAACAGTTACCAGTCTCAAGGTACCATGTTTACAGATAGACAAGCCTAAAGTATAGAAACTATATCGACGAAGGCATAGTTTTCCATTCAGATGAGTTAACGATGGCTTGCAAACTTGTACATACATACGTGCTTAAATAATGACTTACTTTGCCTATTTCCCATTGATTTCCTAACAGTTACCAGTCTCAAGGTACCATGTTTACAGATAGCCCAGCCTAAAGCCTAAAAACTATATCGACATGGCCACAGTTTTCCACTCAGATGGTAAGTATACGATGGCTTGCAAACTTTTACATACATACTTGCTTAAATAATGACCCACTTTGCCCATTTCCCATTGATTTCCTAACAGTTACCAGTCTCATGGTACCATGTTTACAGATAGCCAAGCCTAAAGCCTAAAAACTATATCGACGAGGGCATAGTTTTCCACTCAGATGAGTTAACGATGGCTTGCAAACTTGTACATACATACGTGCGTGTTTAAATAATGACTTACTTTGCCCATTTCCCATTGATTTCCTAACAGTTACCAGTCTCAACGTACCATGTTTACAGATAGCCAGGCCTAAAGTACAGAAACTAGATCGACGATGGCACAGTTTTCCACTCAGATGGGTGAGTATACGATGTCTTGCAAACTTTCACATACATACGTGCTTAAATAATGACCCACTTTGCCTATTTCCCATTGATTTCCTAACAGTTACCAGTCTCAGGGTACCATGTTTACAGATAGCCAAGCCTAAAGTGTAGAAACTATATCGACGAGGGCATAGTTTTCCACTCAAATGAGTTAACGATGCCTTGTAAACTTTACATGTATATACGTGATTAAATAATGACCCACTTTGCCTATTTCCCATTGATTTCGTAACAGTTACCAGTCTCATGGTACCATGTTTACAGATAGCCCAGCCTAAAGTACAGAAACTATATCGACTAGGGCACAGTTTTCCATTCAGATGAGTTAACGATGGCTTGCAAACTTGTACATACATACGTGCGTGCTTAAATAATGACGCCCTGGGAACTAAAATAACAATGGGTTAGTCAACCTTACTCTGCACAATGCTTATTAAGCACGATTTGCATCCCCTGTTTTATCCTCTGCTAAGCCTCATAATATCTTAAAGCCAATCAGTGCTGACCCTTTCTGACCCCCACCGGCAATTATACTGGCCTTTTTATTGATTTTTTATAGTAAGACAAACATTAATCACATCCATGCGTTCTGAGTCCCCAAACGCTGCATTAACATGGGCGGCACGCGATCCATAAAGGTTCACAGAGTCTTTAAACTTCAAAATGGCCACGGAAGATTGGGTCAGAATTTGATGATGCTTGGTATTAATATCTTAATTGTAGTGTGAGATGCCGTTTTAATTCTTTCCACATTTGGAAACACCCCGTCCCTATATCCTGTCTTTTTGCGGCTTCTGTCTTCGCTATCTTCGCTATATTTGCATCAAATACCCTGGACACGAAACTAATGATATCCATTATTAGACTTCACATTTTACTGGTATCACTGATGACAAATGTTGACGAATAGATTCAAATTTACCACATTAACTTTAATACAACTTAGCTCATGTATCATGTAATTCTCACTGAAAAACACCACTACTGCATCCAGGCATCCTGGTCATTGAACCTCAGATAATGTGTAGCGGTAGCTCTTCTTCCCTCAAGCATGAGACTTTGAAGATGCGCTAACAAATGTCTTCCGTGCGAAGAAGTCTTTTAACTCGGCGTAAGACGAATGCTGCTCATCCGAGCTTGACTTGTAATTTTCACGGTAGGTAAGAGAGTCCCGGCTTCACCCATTCTTCACCCCATCTTCTTAACCACTACGTGAGGAAGAGCATGTTCTTACAATGAACCTGGAGTCCCCACTCCATGTAATTTCATCCTAGAAGGTAATAACCCTTACTGTGTACAATAGGTAAATATATCAAAGAATGTTTAGACCTTAGAACAAGTAGTATTAGTTGACTCATCTATTGCTTTGGACGTAGGTTAATTTCGCTGTACCCATGTATTTTCCTGTATGTCTACGTGTAGGTTTAGACCTTACGAAAGTCGCTGTACTTTTGTTGTGTCAATAAAGTATACATGTACGTATGTAATTAATTATTCATTTACAAAGCAGTTATGGTCACCACCTTTCTTCTTCTCCATTAAGACAAGGCTATGGAGTGATCAACGTGCTTAGGGATGAGCAAGTGTTCTAGGCTGGTTGACGAAAATCATTTCATTACCTAGCTGACAGTGTATGTTTCAATATTACTTCGTCTGCACATCAGTTCTATTCGGTATGGAGGCTTCAAGCAAGGCTCAAGTACACAGTTTTCTCTCCCAAAAAAGACCACTCATATATCGTTGGGTTCATCTTATTTTGATTCAAAAACACACATCAAAAGAACACCAAAAGTCGGTTATGTTACCGCGAAAAGAACCTTTAGTTAGTTTGTTATTTTCGAAGATTTTGTCTCTACATCAAAGCAAAATCTGATGTTCTCCAACTACAAGTACCATGCCGATCAACCTAACGCTTAAACAATTTAAGCGTTAGCTTGACACTTACACTAGCACAACACTAACACTAGCACAACACTAACCTGTGAACATCTCTTGGCACTTTTCTCTGGGTAGATTGTCTGGGCCATAGGTCCATAGTTTTCGTCTCTACATCAAATCAGATGTTCTTGGACTACGAGGAACCATGCTGATCAAGCTACAACTCACTCAGTGTAGCGCTTAAACAATTCAAGAACAGAACACTAACCTTTGAACAGCTCTTGGCGCCAAACAGTCTGCTAAAAACTCGTCCAGTTCCCGAGAAAGCTCCGCGCTTGCAGACAGACGCACGCTCGCATTGCCGGTCGGCACACACTGCGCCTCCGCGGCGGCCGGACTCGCAAGTCCTGCAACATCGATCTGATAAAATCCGTGGGAGAATTATGTTAAAGACCCTGACGAGACCAGAAGTGTGGAGGGCCGTGTGCCGGTATGTGTGCGTGTTGTGATGAAATGCTGCTGAGTATTTGGTATTTATTTGGTACTTATTGGTGATAGGCTCATATTTTCCGTTTTTGTTGTTGCATTTCAAGTTAGTCAAGATATGTTGATGAATAAATGCCACCGTTGTTTCGCTTTACTGACAGCTGTAATATAATCTTTTTGCTAAACCTTAGTATTAACTTAGATAAGTTATAAATAAGTTTCGTTATATTTTGTTCAAATGTGGTGTTGCCTGGGTATCAACTTTATTATATTGTCGCATTTCCGAAAAAAATAAAAAAAAGTTTGAATACTTGTAATGCTGCAATGGCTGTGATATATCATTACCACCACTATGTTAGCTTTACTTGAAGATAAATCTATCATTTTTATAACACTTACTTCAAACGCTATCCGCAATCTTTACCAAAGGTTTGCAGAAGTACAAATATCAATTCAAACATTGGACAGACTATACTTGGAACTGAAACGATCGAAAGACATAGTAGCTGTAGCAGTGTCCAGATGGGATGGGCTATCTATTTTCCAAGTTCAAATTCTTTCTACTGATGGACGAGTTAGGTAATGAAAGGAGAGTGGACTGAGCACAATTGAAAACGGCTGAGTTCACGGATGTCAAGGTAAATGGCACATATCTGGCTGCGAAACCTCGTACGTAAAAGAGACAGGTAATTGTAGTCGTTGGATTTACAGCCTGAAAGTGCCTAACGTGCATGCTAAGTGCTTTGGCGTTCATAATGGCCTCTGCTGTGGTTGTTGCTGCACAGCTTTCCGGCCAAAGGACAACCCTATATATAAGCTGCTGGAGGCTTTTTTAATTTTACTTTAACATCATTATATGAGTATCTGATTGACCCACTGTTGACGTAACACTTCAAAGAAGCCACGTGACAAGCTTCACTGGGTCAGTCTACTGAAGAAGATCAGAGTCAACTGGTCGAAAGTTCTAATTAAGAACTATTCTCTGTGTTGAACCCAAATGTTTGACTTTAAACATGTAAATGTAACTGTACTGTACTGTACTGTACTGCACGGTACTGTACCGACACAGATGGACTTTCATGGGAGTATCTGATTGAGCTGTCTACGGATGAATGCAGTCCATGCGATACTTGTCAAGACGTTAATCTCAATGGGTCAGCCTACTGAGGAAGACCAGAGTGACTGGTCAAAAGTTCTAGGTGAGAACCGTTCTTTGTGTTAGACCCAAAGATTTAACTTTAAACATCCCTTCCAACACAGAGATGGACTTTCATGAGGGTATCTGATTGAGTTTAGCCTGTGTACCATCCTACTTGTATGCCGGGGCTCCCACACTCGCTTCCCTAACAAGTTTTCAGGGAAACGAGTGTGGGAGCCCCGGCATACAAGTAGGATGGTACCCAGGCTAGATTGAGTTGTCTAAGGATGGAAACAGTCCGTGCGATATTCGGCAAGACGTTAAGCGAACGTCAGTTTCAAAAATACTGTCAGCTCCCGGGAAGATTTACCGCTTCGGTTTGCTGTGTTGACATCTCGGGGTTGAGGTCAGTGACCTTCCCCCCGTACATTTTCACACCTCTGCTCTCCGCACGATATTTTCTCACCGCTCGTGACAGTCCGATGCCTTATGCATCATTCCATGACCTTCAAGGACTAGGCGGGATGTATGCATAATAGTTATAATAAATAATAATAATTCATAAAAAGCAGCCTCGCAGCCTGTACAAAAATGCCGAATAACACTGTTTTTTACAGTAACTTGTCTGGCAAATACAAATTAACATTGCAATACATATACAAACACACGGACAAAAACGTTACAAAAAGCCTCACATGGGCACTAAAGTAAAGACCAGATACATGTAGTCCTAAAAGTCCTACTGCGAAGACTCGTTGTACAGGCATATTGCCTTGTGTAAGAAAGAGTTTTTCAGTCTTTTCGTACGGGCTGCTGGTACTGTAAGTGCTGTTCCATTTCTTAAGGCCGTCCCAGTGGCCGTTGTCCTGGCCAGTGGAGCCAGGAGAGAAAGACACAACATTGTAATACTGCTACATTATTACTAACCTAAAGATTATTCTCTTAAAGCCTTTACTTTGGAAATGAAACCGTCAAAGCAAACGAGCAAACCACTAGAATATATCAAAAACAAATAGAAGGCAATGCCCATTCAATAAGTGCTTGGCGTGGCGTTTAGACCATTATAAGCAATAAAGGTAGTGAGCAATGGCGTTTTTGACCTCGATACGGAAATATAACGACCCTCGCCCATTTCTTGTTAATAGCATCTCTGAATTTGATTGGGTCAATCTGAAGATTCCCCACATTACGGAAATGCAGGAACGGACTTTCTGGATGCCTATGATGTGAGCTAACTGCGGAAATAAGTGCCTTCCTGTTGCCCTAATGCTTGGATTTAACGACTCGTATTTTGTCGTGAACGATTTTGCGGATGAATTGCTCTTTGAATGTATTCTAGCAAACCCTAAGTACTCGGTTTTAGCTTCCGAAGCTGTTAGATATCAAATAAAGCTAATTCATATTTCATATTTGTTTTTGACAATTAGTGAAATAGCCCTCTGCAGAATAGATCTGACACCTGGTTGCTCAGTGTCTAGATGTATGGTTGAGCCTCATCACTACCGGATCCTGATTTTGTTCCAACTCGAAAACAATCGCCTTAAGTGAGAATGAAAACAAAGGGCCAAGTGGTAAGAACACTGTAATCATCTAAAAAGGTATAGAGACGTACCCCCATCCCTCTCTCTCTCAAGTCCATTGCGTACGACTTTGTGGTGCCATTTATTTCAGAGTACGTCTTTCTTTTATGTTACATATTTAAACACTTCAGATATATGTAACTACTCTTATCTACCTCCTACTCTTATCTAATAATGCATTCACTATGTTATCTACTAATATAGATATATGTAAAGCTTTTAATCTATTCCAACACCTACGCCTAATGTTGTCAACTAGTAAAGATCTAGTATGTAATGTTTTAAATCTATTTCAGCACCTACCCGCCATTTTCAACTTAATATTTTACTACCATTTATGATGTTATGATACATTAGTTGGGCCACAATGTAAACAGTCCACGTTCTTTAGCCGTGGCTGCCAAGTGGAATTTGTGTATTTGAAATAAATAAACCAAATATTTTTTTTTAAATCCCATGCTTCAGAAGGCTTTTAGACTCCCCTCTACTTGTCTTTGGCTCTTTGACATTGACATAGCTGCTTAGGCTGAGGACCAATGTCCTTAGGGGAATCCAATATCGATCTGCCATGCTTGACTACGTGAGCGATCGCCTGTTACAGATCCACAAATTACTCATTGCTGTCCTTTTTGCGGCCGGGTGGAATTGCCTGGTGTGGCCGGACCTCTGCCCGGCACATTACTGTTAGATCAATACTGCCCAACCTGCTTTCTGTTTTTTTTGCCAGGGGAGTTTGGTCGCCTTGTAGGTTTTACTGGCCGCGCAGGTGGAAGAAACTACCTTCCCGCGGCCGGACTCCCTTGGCCAATTTTACTCTCTTTTTTTGCCGAATTCTACCATCCGTATTCCCGTAGGAAGGCCTGGTGGAGGCTATCAGGTCCTGGTGCCAATCGTTCACTGCAGGAGGTCCCATATAGCCTCCGTAGCATACTTATAGAACTGGGGGTTTGGTGGTCTTCGGCTGTTTTCTGCTTAGCCCAGTTCTAAAAAAACGGGGGTAAATCAACCAGGCCGGCAATGTTGTCTATATGCAATCAGAAAATAGCACATAAAAGCTTCCAAAGACCATGAAGACCCCCCAAACCCCCAGTTTTTGGCCTGCTATGGAACCTAAGGTCCCCGTGTCAATCTTGCGCTGCAGGATGTCCAAGGATTTGTTAAAGGTTGTAATCAAGAAACATGTTTCTTTGTTATCACCGAGAAAGGGTACTCCGTGTAACTTTTACATCTCCCTACCGACAGGGGGGTTAAAAAGGCAGGTCGAATTGCTTTGCACTTTTTTTGGCCTTTCGACCTTTTACAGTGCGCAGAAGAAAGTAACTTAACCGGCCCAACCTTAATGCCTGTTTAGTAGTCTGGCTGCGTGTTTGTCTGCCTACCTTTATTGTTTTCGTGGCTTGAAGCGCTCTCAAAGGCATACACGCGTCTGAAGTGATTGCGTGATAGCTTATTAGTACGTTGACACCTCCATTACACCATTAGGGCACTAGCGTTGCCGATAAAATAATTAGAGCTTTATTGAAGTTCAAATCAGTAAATATAAATACAGACTATTATTTCCAATTGTGAAATAGCTTACTTGCGTTTGTATTTTTTTCTACTTCGCCTAGCCACTAATGAACACAAAATCGGTGCGTCACTTGGCAGTATCTTAGAGCTATGGATCGCTCGAAGATGCAAGATGCTGTATTCAGAACCACCAGTAATATTCTGGATGGTCGTAGCCAAAACCGTTTCTGGAGCAAATCTATGTTCTTGGATGCGATAGAGACTATCCAGAAACGTTCCTAACCCTAACCCGTAGTTTTGGATAGCCCAAGTGTATCCAGAACTATGCCAGAGATAAATCTACGTTCCTGGATACGCCGAGACTATCCAGAAACCCATTCAGGCTTAGAACTAGATAGGCACAGTTCTGGATAGCCGAAGTGTATCCAGACTATGCCAAATCTGTGTTCTTGGATTCACGGAAACTACCAAGAACCGTGCCTTATCCTAAGACGAACCCATTCAGGCATAGAACTAGATAGGCACGGTTCTGCACACAATACAAGCTGCATGAGTACAACCCTAGATGGTACATGAAACTGCGTGTTGGACAGAAAGACTGATGAAGACTGCAGCGAACTTCCGATGTGAACTCCCTACAGACCGGGAAGCCTTCCACTCGGCTTACACATGAACCAGTCAGTACATCTTACAGCGAGCGCGCTGAATGGGAAAACCCGTCTGGTGCAGAATGGGGAATGCTGCTCAAATAAGCATGAACTAAAGTCAAGGGCAACTTTAGAGTGCAGTGAACCTATAGTTAACTTATAATGCAGTTACTTGTGGGCTTAGTTCCTTTGACCAAAAGGAGATCGGTTAGAAAAAATGAAGGATATCTGAAGTTGGTATATCTCAAAGAGAAAATAGAGATGTACTAAGGCAAAACCTGGTCGTCAGAAGAAAAAATCTGGTGATGAATTAAAAATGTTTGGTGATTTTCATGTATCTTCAGAGTTGTGTCCTGATGATTTAATACTTTTAACCTAAATCTGTGGTTGTGTCAAATGATGAATACGTCGATTGTACTTTCTTTTAACATCGATAAACCATTTGTATTTATTGATTAATTTCAGTCCGGAGAGGACATGATATATATTTGGTATGTATAAACAGAGATTGGCCTTGAGTGTGGCATCAATGGCATTTTATAAGAAGATATGACGGTTCACCTTTGTATGATAGCTGCCTAGCTACCCAATGCCTTGTGAGGATAACTAGTGTCATATTGAGGTCACTCAGGATACCATCTCCTAATAGCTGCACCATACTGTTGTACTGTAGAATCATCAATTGTACGAACTGGCAATCTAACCACATGCTATATGAGAGATATTTTACACAACTGCGTGCCATAGAATGCAGCGCAGCGAGATACAGTACAGTTATATATACAATACAATACAGTACAATACGGGAATTTATCAACAAAAATATGACCATAGGTTAGACTTGGTACAGATTACTCTCCCATGACTCCTGTGTTATATTGGATGTGGTGTGCGTGCCATAGAACGCAGTACAGCAAGATACCGTACAGTTATGTATACAATACAATACAATAAAATACGGGAACTTAACACCGAAAATATGATTATAGATTAGACCTGGTACCGATTACTTTCTCATGACTACTGTGTTATATCGGATCTGGTGTTGGTGAACGTCCAAGTTCAACGGAATAGCAGGCGGTGAAAGGCAAGGGCAAAGTGTCAATTATTCCGGCTTAGACGACCTTACAAAGAGCACAGTCACGAGAGGCCATTGGTAAGATTCATTTATGCGGAATACCAAAAGCGCGGATAGAAAACCTTTTGAACTGTCACGTTTTTCAGACGTGGCTGAGATAAACCAGCGTGCCAAATTTGGCTCGGTAATTATTTTGTTTCGCATGTAACGATCGGCCGTTACCCTGTGAACTGTGGAAAAGTTTCTGATTTTTTTCTACTTTGTGTTTCTGGATTTTATTGAACACAACTCACACATCAGGTACCTTCGAAAGTATCCATAGCCTACGTTCCATAGTGTGTAGAATTACTGGAAAATCTATAAATGGGTGACGTAGTCATCAGACTATAAAGCTATTTTACAGTCTAATTTGTTGCAGGGTGACTTTTTTGTTGAGATCATTAAAATAAATCGTCATAAAATACGCATTTATTGTCCAAAAGTTATGATCCAAATGTGCGTGTGACGTCAATGAATATGTGCCAAAACTATATAAAAGAACAACTCCATTTAAAAGATAATAGTTCTTGGTGCTACTGACTTAAATCAACTGCAGAGTAGACAGCAAACCATCTTTATTTTTTTTCTATATTCCAACATTTTGTCATTTAATCACAAGACGTCGTGGCGACACACTCAAGTATTCTCAACTTATCAACACAGGGGACAATACAATACTCATTTTCACCTGAGCGAAGTGAGGAAAGCCGTGTTAAGTGCATTTCCCAAGGGCACAAGATCGGTGGCATGTCAGGACTCGAACCCGGCCGGGACCTCTTAATTCCGAGTCGAGCACTCTGACGCTACACCACACGACCCTACACATATCTCTAATTTCCCAACAATATAATTATGATAATCACCTTATCCACAGTTGGTGACCCTACGTTGACTTTCTAGCTCTAGCAGAATAGCCAGATTAATCAGTAGAACACTGAGATGATGCTGCTAACGCAGTTTTCGCACGTTCCCTATTGGACACTTGCAAATGGGGTGACATAACTGGACTTCGACCGGCAATGATAGCGTCACTCGGATTTCCAGAAAAACAATTTCACACGGGTCGTGTAAGAATCAATAGCTATCAATTATTGTAAAGTAACGTTTATATCAGCCAAAAGATGAGTCCTCTGTTGTTGTAGGCATACATTTGCATTCGTGGGGATGAACTTTTACGTGTTTGGGTAAAACGGTACGTAAAGTTTATCACACCGTAGGTATTTGTAGTAATGGAACCTTCCATACACTTTAGCTTCCCTGTGTCTTACTCCCTAATCCTAACGCTAAATATAGCAACGCGAGCCGATGCTAGCTGATGGAAGTAGCAAAGCCTCGAAAGGCTGAAAGAAATAAAGAGAGCAGTAGTATTTTTTAATGTTTTGGGGTGGTGGGACTTTGGCGTACTGTTATGTCAACTCTGTATTTTGTTGTGTGGCATTGTTGAAATAAATTTTAAAATTGAGTGCAGCGCCACACGGTCCTTGTTACTGTTTTGTTGTGTATCGATGGATTAAAAAAATAGAGCTGTTACTTACGATCCGTCTGGGTTTTTTTTCGTTCTGTCCTGTTTGTTCGTGTCCGAAGACCAATTGCAAGCCCCCACACTTGTGTTACATACATGTAGTTGACACTCACTCCCAATGCTAATTTACTCTATTCTATTTACTCAATCTATGCAGCAATCCAACATGGACATGAACCACTTGAAAGATTGTTACATCGCACAAGGCGACCCAGTCACCTGCAAAATCCACCCAGTCAGCAATAAGAGGAATTTAGAAGCATCCTGCTGAGTTTCCACATCTGAGTCCGGATTACATCGAGCCGCATTGCCAAAATCCTGGAACAAACCTGGTGGTCAAAGTACCAATTAGGTTGCTTTTAATAGAGATCTGCACTTACTGGGAGGTAATGTACTTGACCTTCACTCATTCATAGCGCTAGAATGGAGGTAAAGTCAATCCTGAAAATCCCCTGCTCACATTTCCCAAGTTCAAATGATTTCGTTCGGGGACATGAATCGATTTCTTTGCCCCCTTTCTCCCGGTAGGTCAACTTCCCAGTTTGGCAACCTTCCCGATTCACCGCCGGAACTCCGCTAGGGAAATGTATTAACAAAGAATAGATGTATTACATGAGAGAGCAACATCAATAACAACTTTGCGAGTATTTAGCAATCCATAGTCGTGGTATGGAATCCACTGACTGGCAGGTTATGCTTTGTTGTTCGTTATAAACCGTTTCAAAGCCTTATTTAATGAAAGGAAGGTTCCTCATAAATCTATATGTAAAGCTTTGTAGATTATCAATAAAAGAACTAACTTTTCTGCTTTGATTTCAAAATGATTCTTCATAGTAGAGCCTTTCACAGCAGCAAGCGTTTCATACATATCTCCTGCAGTGGGCACGCCAACGGCATGTGGGAGAATGCAATATAGAATTTTAACACTGCTCTGGAGTCACGCAAACCCATATATTTCTAGATCACCTGCGTGTCCAAACTTAAATAGTTGGCTCCATGGAAAGGTACTGACTTCTACGTAATCCCTTTGGTCCAAATTAAATAGTTGAGTTGAAGATACTACGGCCATGGGTGACTCTTTATGAGTATATTAATTGTGTTCTCTGAGAGCAGAGGTGAACGCTTATGTTAGACAGTAATTTATTATCCAAACCTAAGCTGGCCATTAACTACCCAATAAATATTGTGAGTTTTCGGAGAGGAAATATTAAATAAATTCATAAGATAGGCGAAGCTCACTTACTTTACTTTGACTAATACCAGTCATTTTCCTTCAATACGTAACTTTAGAGCTGGACTAATCAGAATGTAATGTAAGGTACCACAAACTGATTACATTAAGGCAGACTAACTAACTGATTATCATCACAGTTCCATAACGAGAAACAGCTGTTTCATTCCAAAACGTGTTATGAAAAAGTTTTGGAGTGAGACCCGTCTTGGAATACAGATGCTTTCCACTCTACTCCACTCTACCTATCTGATGGATCCAACATGAGTCTTTGCCAAGATCAGAGTGCACTTATAGGTCCTCACAAACGAATCGTTAGAAAATGTTTCTTATCACTTTGACAGAGTTACAGGAAATTGATATTTGCGGACATAGACGGATAAGGAGCAGATAAAGAGTGCAGATATCGCCGTCGGTTGTGGGATATCTTATCGCAGTTTGCCACTCACCGTTCTAATCACACATGGCACATTGTATTTCATTAGTTATCACTAACTAATAACCTTACTTGTATTGCATAGCAGATTGCTTATCTTGTACATGTACGCAGTGATTCGAGTCGCTGCTGTTAAGATTCAAACAAAATTAGTTTTTAAGACTTTGTATAAATAAGAGTATAAAAGGCATTCGCTATTTGTAATGTGTGTGTGTGTGTGTGTGTGTGTGTGTGTGTGTGTGTGTGTGTGAGTGAGTGAGTGAGTGAGTGAGTGATGGGGGAGTGAGTGAGTGGGTGAGTGAGTGAGTGAGAGTGAGTGTGAGTGAGTGAGTGAATGGTGAGTGAGTGAGTGGGTGAGTGAGTGAGTGAATGGTGAGTGAGTGGGGGAGTGAGTGAGCGAGTAAGTGAGTGAATGAGTGAGTGGGGAGTGAGTGAGGAGTGAGTGAGCGAGTGACTGTGTGTGAGTGGTTGAGTGAGTGGGTGAGTGAGTGAGTGAGTGAGTGTAAGTGAGCGTGTGAGTGAGTGAGTGAGTGAGTGAGTGAGTGAGTGAGTGGTTTGTAATGTAGCACGATCACGACAATACAAATGTTTCATATCCTACGCTTATTCTACACTTGGACCATCAATAACAACTCCTGACCAATAGTAAAGCGAATCAGAAATGCAGTCAGTAACGTAGAATGTCCAAGTCGGGCTAATTAGAAACGCTGGAGGACATAATCTTGTGTCCAGAGCTCTCGTTAAGGAATACGCTTCTTGGCAGGCACGCAAATCTTAAGGAACAGTCAAGGTCATGTCCCGAGTGACCTTGTCTGCTTTTCGTTCTTGGTTGTGACCGAAATAAATTGGATATCGATCCGGGCTCTAATGAGCAGCAAATGAAGGACGGAGTCCGCGGGGTTGATGTGAGACAATCGGCCTTGTAGTGTCAAGTCCCCATTAGTGAAGTTTTCAAACAAAGTTGTGCCGGCGTCCATCCGTGGCAGAAGGTAAAATAGGAAAGTGATCTCGCTCCAGTTTTAGCTCACTGAAGAGCTAATCTCCCACTGGTCGTGACAGAGAAGACAGATGTTATGTACAGTATTTACAGAGAAATTCCCCTAACTCTTCTCGACAATCACACTGAACAGTGAACAACGGCTTAAGGCCCCTTCCTAGGGACAGAAATCCTTTCCGTGAGCGACAACAGCCGGGATTCAAACTCCCAACTTCTTGGTCTAGTGGTAATAGGGTCGCTTAAACCACTGGACTACGCACGCTACTTTCTCCTCGCGTTTGTTTCTTGAAGTTTCCGATAAGGTCTAGGTTTAACTGGCAACTTGCCATCCTCTTTAGTCAGAAATCTATGACAAAAGCGTTTGAATCTCAACCCAAGCCTACGTATACATCATCATTTCCTGCGGATGCAGAAAGTAACATACAAGCTTGCGAGAAAAGTTTTCTTGCCGAAGTCTTTGATGATATCGATTTGCAGAAAGCAGCAAGAACAGTAAATCTATGAGACCAAAGAAACTAGTGATTCTTGTATCAGATTCAAGAGTCAAATCTGAGTGCCTGAAACGCTCGGGGCAATGGAAAGGCGGAAGAACGTTATGGTGCGCAGAAACAGATAACAAAGGACAAAATTTTTTGATGGCTCTATTCTGTACACGAACCTCTGTGTCTTTTTTATTGAAACATACAATGACAAGAGGTGGTGGCGACACAGTCAAGTTACACTTATATTCATGTCGCCACCAGACAATACATAATACAAGCAAGCAAAGCACGAATTTTCATACAGAAGTTGAATACAACAATCAGCTAGTGAAACACATACATAAACACTGACAGGATCGATCAAGACACTACAAGAAACTATTTGATTCCAACAAAAATGTCTACACATGCAGCAGTATTTGAGTATTGTATAAATCACCTTCATGTTTTACGGGCTTTAGCCGATATGCAGCCTTTTATTAATGCTCGACCTTACGTTACTTAGATCAAAGTCAAAAGTCGTAATAAGTAGTATTAAAAAACTTGATTAATTCAGACCTCGAGCATACTTGATAAGTCTAAGTACGATTTTGCTCTCCTTTGAGCGAACAGCTCGGACATTTTTCCGATATCGCCGCGCCCTGCAAAGTGATAACAATTGGCCCATGGGGACTATTTAAATCCCATCTCCTTCACTGAGATGTATGGAGCCAGGAGGCCCGTATCTCTGACACTCAGCGACCAGAAGTGACTAGCCTCAGGGAGGGAATATTTCACAGTGCGCCAGATCGTTAAATTGTGGACTTGGACTGATGTTAGTGCGTTGCAGTAAGCACCCCACCGATCATACTTTTTTTTATTCTATTCAAAGAAGCAATAATTGTTTCGTCTTATTGCAAATTCATGCCCGAGGGCTAATTGCAGGAACAGAAGAAACATTTGGCATAAAAACACACAATTAGTAGACATAGAACTACTGATAACTCCTAAGAAACTAGTAGTAAAAACTACTGGGTTTGACTTCTTTTTTTTAAAGACAGAGGAAGACAAAGGATCCCACTTTTTCTGTAATTTGTGGGTTTTCAGATGTTAAGAGGAGAGTAGTTTTCTTTTGATTTGTATATGTGTGAAAGTTAGGGTAGAATTTGTAGGCTACACCAAAGAATTCATTCAATAATACAAACGAAAGGACGAAGACAAACTGGCGGCCTATTAGAGTTATGCACAACTTATATTCTAGTCAACACTTGTACATTAAAAATGTAATGTTTGACAAGTCACTAAAAACAATACAGATAAAGAAAATAGCTTTGACGAACGTGATCATACTTCATGTTCAACGCGCTATGAATGTGATTGTCAGCAGCAAAGCTGAACTCATGTTGGTTTTATGGTCTCTTTATTAAATTTCCAGAAACACATAAAGCCTCTCTATGCCTAGGAGTAGGCTTGAGCAGACGGATGAGACGCATTTAGATGGCCTTCGCAGATAGGAACCTATTTCATGGTACAGTGGGTAGGATTGTCGTCGGCGTTTTCGCACGTTGTTCCTGGGACGAAATGGCGTTTATAGCTCATTACCAAGCTGACGGTGACGCCCAGCGTTAGCCCCCATAGCATGCCAAAAACTGAGGGTTTTGGGGTTCTTCGGGGTCTTTGGGAGCTTTTATGTGCTGTTTCTGATTGCATATAGACAACATAGCCGGCCTGGTTGAATTACCCCCGTCTTTTAGAACTGGGATAATCAGAAACCAGCCGAAGGCCACCAAACCCCCAGTTCTATAAGCCTGCTACGGAGGCTATCCCAGCGTCCAAACTCCTACGAAGCCATACCAGATGAAGCTCCCAAAATAGTCCCGGCAAATGCGGAGCGCGGAGAGATGGTATAATTTTGATTATCTGCACGCTGCTGCGATCGTTATGACTGATATTACAGGTAATCTGCCCCATACGTCACCACAGCTGCTTACGGTATTACGGCGTTATGAGGAGACGTTAATTTTCTGAGTTTACAGTCATATTGGAAGACTTATCCACAATGGGTGCATTACCTTTAAAGATTTTATCATTTTGCTGGGTAAACTCTTTATATTTCAGTCGCGAGCTTCAAAAATGTTAAATTTCCAGTCCTTATCACAAGTTTGAACATTTCATTGCGTCCCAGAGGGGAAACTGCAGGGGCCAAGTGGGGGGCTTTATTTAAGGCTTGAGTTTTTGTTTTGCCTGATTTTGTTATTTATTTATCTTTGTTCATTTAAATGGAACGTTTGCATGCAATAGGGAGGCTTCATTTTTGTCTTTCTATCTTTGTACGTATATGAATAAAAAAATTATGACGCTTGGCGGGTGGCCAGGCAATTTCCTCTGATGTCCTCTAATACTATCCCCTTCGCCATCTTACCGCCTTCGTCAAAGGCATTTCCAAATCCTTCTCTTTGAGCTCTTTGACGGTCCAGCTGCCATTAAAATGCTTTACTAGCCCATTGGAATTTACAAATGCCTCTTCACGGAAAGTTGAACGGTGGGAATCGTTACCTAACTGCCCATTCTCTGTCCGTTTCATTGCCACTTAAAAGCATCCACTGCTCAGAAACGCCGACGCTAAGTTAAACTTGCTGCACTGACATTTGTCAGACCTTCGCGATAAAAACAACAGACAGGTACGTGCTAAAAACCCTGTAAGGAATTCACAAAGCTGCTGTAGACATTACGATGTATTGTAATTCAATTTATTTACACGGTAGCAAAATTTCACGGTCTGAGAAAAATGGACATGTTCACGGAACTATATATTCACGGTGACAAGAGCAGTAAAAAGAAAGTCCAGGAATTATTTGTTAGCTGTAATGATAAGTTCGCGGTACAGAAGTGACAGTGAAAACAGTGAACATAACAGTACAGTGAAAAAAATCAGGAATTACAGTATTCTATTACTTTTCAGTATCGACCCACCTTGTAACCCGGCGTCAAGACACCCGTAACCTTAAGCGTCCTTATAAAATATACGCCAATCGCCTTTTGTATACACCAGTGAACCTGTTGAAACTATCATTTAAGTAACAGTTCTCACGTGGGGTTGATTAAAAAAAAAAACTCTTTCGTTCAAATAGATCGTACGATCTACCTACGACGAAGATTTTTTTTGCGACCAGCGTGTGCGCCCGTCGTATTTTTTTAGAAATAATGGGGTGAAATAGTTTAAGAATCTATTTATCTGATAAATTGACGTTTTATATTATCAATGTTCTTTTCATGAAGAAATTAAGAGAATGCCAACGGTCTTAAAATTTGTTTAAACCTCTATCAGTACGCTGTAAATTAATCACTTACTGGTTGATTATTTCCCGCCCGTATGAACGCCATCCACCACCCTGCCCATAGAACAGGGTATCGGGTTACAGGTGTTCCCGCGCGCGGGAACCTGGGCTCGTCGCTGGCCTCTTAGAGCCTCACTTACTTCACTTTAGAGCCTTAAACAGTTCTAAAGACTAAATCCGTGACAGATATTACGTCTTGTAGTTGTTTTCTGATGTAAATATTGAGTGTAGTACAATTTATTCCTCAGAAAAGATGGAATGCCACCAGAATTCAGTTTTAACTCAGTGCAAGGCAGTAGAGATTATTTCCCGCCAACAACGAGCTCCTGCCAACTTCCAACGCAGGGTATCGGGTTACAGAAGTTCCCGCGCGCGCGAATCTACTGGCAACAGAACTGACAGCTGACGTCCAAACAATCAGAACAAGAAGGCTTAGGTCTACAGGTCACTGTTATAGGAGTAGAGAAGTGATTGTGGCAGAGCTAGTAGTCTGGACTCCCCGACCCTAGCATGGGAGGAGGAAGACCGGCAGACCGACTGCAACCTACATAGACTGTCTCAGGAGAGACACTGGCCTGGTGAAAGACTGTTTAAGCCAAGCGATGGAAGACTAGAGACTGTTAGGCTGCCATTTTGACTGGAGGCCAGGCACACCAGAACTCGGCGTAAGTCAGTAAGTCAAACACTTTTAAAATCCGCAATTAGTGGTTATGTGTCATATCCAAGTTCACTAAAATTCACGTAAGCATTTTTTCCGAAGGACATACATGTAACTTTGAACTAAATCATTGCGGTTAATCCGAAACGAAAACAAAGTTGGTGCTTATGCTTCCCATGAAGTTTGCTCTTTTCAAAGTCAACCCAAGTACGTGTAACAGTTACGATAGCCAGATTGCAACAGCTATTAGCATGATGAAAACTTCACCTCAAAATGGCTACATAAAACTAAGCCGAGATGATCCCATGCCGAAATCAACTTCATCTGATCGGCAAGAGTTATGACAGTTTCAAAGGCTGCCAAATGGGAAAACCTAAATATGGCATGATGTTCCGATACTGCTGATTGTACATTTTTGCGAAGGGAAGCTTACGACTGTACATTGCTTGCTTCAAATGCTCCTCTTTGTCAACTCGCCTACCGTTAACTTTTAAACAGTCTCTAGCTAAAGCATGTCTGAGTTAGTACCACTATTGATTATCTTCCCTTGAGATGTTTCTTTTAAAGATTAAACATCGCGTAAGGAGAAAACGCATCCAGTTGCCTGAATGTCGTCTTGTGTACTAGTACTTTAATTAAAATCGATAATTATGGTCTGATTTGAGGGAACTTTGGTAAAGAGTGAAACGTGACTGTAGATCTTGTCAATTTAAAGTTTGAGACAGTTTGACAAATTTGCAACTTTCAATCTAATATCGTTACCGTTAGAAGACTACACCTGTGTTTTCTTTTGCACATTTCATGTTTCAATTCAAGGTGAATAATAGTTATAATTCTATGAAGGATATTTAGCCTTCTTGCTTTTTATATTGTCTTCTTCATACTCTTCCACATATATATGTATCAAGCTTCACTAACTTTACCATAAATTCCTGATGTTGGTTTCTATCATGGTGGTTGGTGGCAATCTGAGGAAATGTTACCTTCATCACTACCACCATTATCAAGAAAAAAGTTATTGTTACGGTAGTACACAATGACAGCTGAAGGACAAGAGTATAGCTTTAACACATTTGGCTACAACTTTAACAAAGCAGTGAAATCATAAAGAGAAGATGCCTCTTCATCAACACAACTCATACAACACACCAGAGACGCAGTCTTACCGAACGGCTTTCCTTTTCTTTTTTTCTTCACAAAAACAGCGATTGTGATACACCATGACAGTTGAAGGACAAGAATATACTATATAAACTTAAGACATTTGGCCATGCACAACTTTAACAAAGCAGTGAAATCATTAAGAAAAGATGCCTCTTCATCAACACAACTCATACAACACACCAGAGACGAAGTCTTACCAAACGGCTTTCCTCTTTAGACAAGACAAATTGCAGGGTTCCCTGTTAGGAAGACTCCGGAAATAGGATACGCCATTGATTGATACAGGAGCTTTCTGGCTATTTTGCATTATCCTGTCTTGACTTGTCTCACTTTTGTTCCCTTTTCGACTTCAAAAAAAATTGTCTTCACTTTACTTGCATACCAATCAATAGTTTGACGAAAGCTAGTGGATACTACCTGAAACGTATGGCCGTTTCCAAAATCATTTCCTTTCTTCCTTCACCACCTTTCTTCTTTTCCATTAAGGCAGTACTACGGAGTGATCAACATGCTTAAGCATAGGGATGAGTAAGTGCGCCAAAAAGCAGTTACTCAAGCAACTGGATATGATTTTGGAAACGTCAGACGTTTCAGCTAGTATCCACTAGCTTTCGTCAGTGACTGAGAGACCAGAGGGGAAATGCAGGTTACCTGACGAAAGCTAGTGGATACTAGCTGAAACGTCTGACCGTTTCCACAATCATATCCAGTTGCTTGAGTAACAGCTCTTTGGCGTATCGTATTACCTGGATGTCTAACCTTCACCAACGTACTCCGGAAACACAGTCTTCTCTGAGAGGAGGACACGTTGCACACCTGATTTACAGGTCCATAAGTAAGAAACATAAACGGCCATCCATCTCCAGCTTAGTGCAGAACCAGATGGAACGCGTTCAGCGGTCCCAGGGGCTGGCTCCATTCAGCTAAATGACGGATCCATCAGGCGGAATGGATACTAAGCTGCTTAGAGGAGGTTTGCAGAAGCTTTATGTTTGTTGGTAGATAAGAACACCTGCAACACTGGCGAGGCGAGAATTTGTCTTACTTAAGATAATGCTCCTCGCACCTGCACAGTGTAACGGCCTTCACCCCGGAGTTATCCCTACCAAGTTTCATAGGAGGGCATCCTTACTTAGCATAGTCTTAAGCTTATAGTAATGAGACATAAGAAGTAATTTTTGTGTTTGTAGTATTAGTGTTAATACTTAGGCAGTTTATTGATAGAACACTGCACGTTGTAACGGCCTTCACTCTGGAGTTTTCCCCACCAAGTTGGGAGCGCATCCTTAGCATATATTCCTAAATTTACTAGAGTAATGAGACATCAAAATTGCCAGTAGTGTTTTTCCATATTGTGTTGCGGTTATGGTAGTTCATTTGGTAGAAGATTGAAACATTTGTTTTCTAGGTCCTTGCCCTTGAGCAAGCTTTGGAAGGTGCCCTTCAGCACCTTCCAAAGTGCCAACAAACCAGACTGACTGCTTCTTGAAACATGTAGGAGTCTACTTCTATTTTGTACTTGGTTTTAAGAAATAGAATTGAACAGGTATCGCCTATATGCTAAGCCAGTTAGGTAGTTTATGACTTAAGTGTTTTCATAATCATATTTCATGTAATTTCATTGAAACAACTGCTTTGAAACTTATGCCAAACTGTCCTTGAAGTGCACTATCCACGGGCATATCTCGACTGTGGATCGTTATACTAATTTTCCGGTCTGTTAGACTTAGCATATTGACACATTATTCTTAGGAGATCAGAGGTTTTGTCGGAAACGCATTTTAAGCATACCTATATCTCGTGTCACCCTTGGTGGGGTCGTGAGGCGTGCTCGACTCGGAACCAAGACATCCCGGGTTCGAGTCCTGACATGCCACCGATCTTGTGCCTTTGGAAAGGGCACTTTACACTTTCCTCAGCCAGGGTAGTCCAATAACTAGCCTGTGGCCTGTGGCTAGTACAAATGATACTTGCCCTACTGACAAGATAAAACAAGACAAAACTTTACAGTAAAATATGATGCGGGTAAGAAAAAAAAAACTTCAAGAACCTCCGTAAATAGTTTCATCAGGTTGGTAAGACACTGAGTAAAGAGACTTGTTTTTTACACAACCAAGTCTTTTATTCAGCCGACGTTTGGGTGACCGTCTTTCACCTTCCTCAGGACAATTCTGATGCGGGAATGCATCTATAGCAGCGACACCTGTGATGCAATGCAGTGTGAACCAGTTAAAATTGCCCTAAGGAAAGTGATAGAGTCTCTTTACTCAAAACTTCTAGAAGTTTGCTAAGTTGACAAGAACAGTGTATGTGGTATTTCGTTATAGTGTGCGTCCGTGCTTCCGTCCAAAAAAAAAGATTGCCACATGAGGAATTCACTTCATTGTGTTCGTGCCAATGTAACAAATAACCCTTCGGAACGGTGCCAAGTAAACTATCAGACAGACGCACAGGCGGGAGACTAACCACTGCTCCCAGAACAACTCATGTTATTATAGCCTGTCGGCTTTCCCTATTGATAACCCCGCTTGCGGACGAATTCTATCGATTACACCTCTTTGAAAACCTGCCAAAGAGAACGAGAGATATGCCCGAAGAACGTCAGGGTAATATATAAGTACTCTATTACCAGCAGCTGTAAGCTCCCTGCTTTTGATGTTTAAGTCTGGCTAATCATATCTACTGTGGAAGAACCGTGATATCAAAGTAGGCGTATTACATATGGGCGATATGTGGTTATCTGATGGTCCAGTGGGGCTACTGGAAGCTTGCCTTGGCTCTAATGTTCTCCTTGCGGCCAATTGGGACATCAACCTACCTACGCACTTCTCAAAAGTGCTTCCACTGCGTTTTAAAAGTTACAGGTGGGAGGAAAATTCATGGCTTGATTCCATATTTTAGTGCAAATCAAGCACTGAAGTTCCCCTGGGTTGATGATTCACGTGTCGTTTCACCGGTTCAATTGTGGAATATTTTGTAAGAATTAAACTTTTTAATTTTATTTGTTCTAGACAGTAGGCACAAACGCCACTGATCACAACTGTTGTTGCTATTTCACACGTGCTTGACATAACTGAAGTACAAGGAGCAAAGACTTTGTGAAATTCCTGTGTAAATGAATGTGTACAACAAGACGGAACTTTGCAGTTGGCTGCAAAGTTCTTGTTTTTTATAAATATAAATCATTTGATTAATTCATTGATTGATTGATTGATTGATTGAAAATTACAGTGTCATAACTTGTTTTAACCATTCTTTATTCATGAAAAGCTGCAGGCCAATAATGGTAGCTTCTTTAACGTTTCTACTGTACGAACAAGGTGGCGTCAGTAAAATTGCAATTGGTCATGATCACAAGTAAACTTGCAATTGGTCATGATCCATAACCCAAAGCAAACGGGTCACACGAATGCCACGTGATGGTGTCAGTTAAACTATCCAGACGACTGTATCTGTACGATATAGCCGGTATATATAACCACCACCCTTCAGTGCTAGCGTAACACACTAGCTTAGAGATAAAGAGCAGCATACTGTATGTATGTAATAGGTTAAGTAGCACCCAAAGTTTCAAAATTTATCCATCAGGTCGAACTTTAGGAACTTGACTACTGAATGTTATCTGTACAATTAACAACTTTTCATTCATGGGATTAAATCGGATGCACATATTGACGAGGCTGAAATGCGAGGTGATAATTTATTTGTATCAACATATCAACAACAACATCTCTCTCAGCCTTGACATACAGGGCTGAATTCTGATGTTTGTTTACAATATAAATCATTAATTAATAGTAGGGAAATACAAATTACAATCATGTCGGAATCTACAGATTAATATGATATCACTTTGGTTCATCAAATTTAGGTATTTAGATAAATACTCATCTATCCTTTCACAGCAGGGATAATCGTGTAATAAGAAACACCGTTAAGTTTTTGCATGTTCAGACTGAGATGTAAGTCTAAGTATAAGACTGAGATACCTTCACTGCGTACTTCAATAAATGAATAGTCATTCCTGCAGGAAGGCATGCGTTTCAAGTGATCTGTCACTAACGGGAACGACATAAAAATGATTCGATCAAGATCATCTAAGCCGTGAGCTTATTGAAACCGTTTCAGGGGATCTGTCACCGGCTTACAGCGTCAGGGCCTAATGCGTAATCGATGTGGAGGGGTGCCAGGCAACGTTTCGCCGGAATCAGCCACGTCGGGTTTCATTACACTCAAAAAAGTTTGAAGTGAAAAGGTAAAGTTTTGCCCAACTTGGAATTAAGAGCTGTTTTTATCCTCACCCCTTTGATCACCTTGAAAGAAAGTGGCCACCGATCATTGTACGTTAGCTTTAGCGATGGCAAGGCATGGTGGGTCTTTAAGGGAAGGAGAAAGAAAAGGCAAGTATGAGAAAATAAATTAATTGCTAATGGCGGGAAGAGGGGCAATCTGAATGCTACGTTGAGACTCACAACAGCATCTATGTCTTCAAAGACAACGTTTAGCCCAACAGAGAAAAACAACATAGGGAGAGGGAGGCAGAGAGACAGAGATGGTTAATAGATGTGGAGGGGTGCCAGGGAACGTTTCGCCGGAATCAGCCACGTCGGATTTCATTACACTCAAAAAAGTTCTCGGACAAAACTTTGTAAAGTTTTGCCCAACTTGGAATAACAACTGTTTCTATCCTGACACCTTTGATCTTATATTATATTAATTAAGGAACGTGAAGGGGGGTGTACGTTAGCTTTAGCAATGGCAAAGCCAGTAGGGTTTTTAAGATAATAATAAAAAAAGGTAAGTATGAGAAAAAAGATTACTTGCTATTGGGGGGGGGGGCATCTGAATGCTACGTTGAGCCCCTGAATCAGCTACATTGAGCCCCACAAGAGCATCTATGGCTTCAAAGACAACATTCATAGCCCCTCAGAGGAAACAACATAGAGATAGACAGAGACAGAGAGACATAGACAAAGAGATAGATATAGACATTAGACATACTTCCTAGAGATATCCTAGAGATAGACATACATACATACATACATACATACATATGCATTCAAAATTCATCGTTCACTTAGCTCACCCCTCCCCACACCGACATGGATATAAATACTCATTCAATCACTCACTCATTCACGCACCCATTCACTAGCTCACTCACTCACACTAATGACTTCCTACTTGATGACCAAATACGTCTTCCACGCCCGATGTTCCTCCCTGGCTGCACTTCTGCCAAATCATCGGCCCAATGATGAGGCACGCCCGCATTTTCGCTTCAATAGCCTTTTATCGTCTAAACGGCCGGTATACATCACTTATGTGACGGTGAAAAAGAGGATGCGGCTGGCATTAGACAGCACCGGACAAAAATCACGACTCTTTCCAATGTCTTTAACTAAAAGACATTGGAAAGAGTCGTAATTTCTTTCCGGTACTGTACGAATACGTGATTTCTGTCCGGTACGAATTGCCTTAAAGTTTGGCAATTCGTGGAAGTGCGCCGGTATACGTGGCATCTCTGTTCAAGTGGGAGAATCCTCCTACATTAAGTGTGCGGACTACTCGGTCAGAGTTAAAGTGTCTTAAGTACTACGACCCTCACCTGCTCTTCTGTCCACCAGCAAGAGTCACGGCATACCGGAGCAGTCTACAATATTATGGACCTTACCTCTGGAACACTCTTCTGCTATGATGAGGCATGCCCGCATTTTCGCTTCAATAGCCTTTTATCGTCTAAACGGCCGTCATACATCACTTATGTGACGGTGAATAAGAGGATGCGGCTGGCATTAGACAGGACCGGACAATGGGCTAAGTAGGACGTATGGAAACCTCGGAGAAAAGAGTTGGCACCAAGCATTGATAATAACTCTCTGACTTACAGTAGTTAGAGGTACTCACAAAGTGCATATTTTATATTCATTACATTGTATATCCATGCCCAGGTGGACTAAATGCACATGTGGCCACATGTGGTTGAAGAGATGTACATTGAACACCAGTTTTGGGACTTCAGAGGCGTTTGTTAAAATATATGAAGGAGGAAACAGTTGACCGATCGTTGTGGGTTTTTTTTTGTATATTTGGTAGCTTAAGTAATGCTTGAAATAATAAGACTACAATTATGCAAATCAAGATCAAACTTACATAATCATTGAGGTAATTCCGCAAATCTGATGAGTTCCATGATATGACTATTCCAACTTGTGACATTAGTTCTGAACGGTTTCTGAATGCGGTTGCCCCGAAAGCCCACAGACAAGTTTATATAAAAAATCAACATCAATTTTCTGTCACTGTATCCATTTGTGTTACAGCGTTGAAAGTTTGAAGGGGAAACATAACTGATTGTCTTTCCAACTTTCGTGAAACTTGTCAAATTTCACTGTTCTGTCAACGTCACATGCATGTTTAATACCTCAAACACAAATGAGAGCTCTGCAGCTCATAATCCAGCTAAAAAGGCGCCTGAGTAATACCGTGTTCTGCATTTAATACTAATAATTTTCCTGTCAAAAATCATTTTAATAAGCAAAGTTGATGAAGAGGCAGACACATAAATGATAGCCTGTCAAACGCTACAGTCCCACCGACGCCACAGGTATTACACCTTAGATTAAACAGGGCGAGACTTGAAATAATTAACAGTATCTGTACTAATACCAATAATTCCCGTGTCAAAATCTATATAATAGTACAAAGGTGTCTACATTAATGAACTCTTGTCAAACGCCTTGCTTTCAACCTGGCTTAAACTAGGTAATGATTGGAAAATGATTGAGTGTATAAACCATACCGGGTTCTGAATGTAATACTCGTAATGTCCATGTCAAAAACATTTATTAGGAAAATGGCTTACGTGTAATTAAAAGCTTGTCAATCGTTTTTCGGTACTGTCAACGCCACATCGAGAGCTCCTTAGTTTAAACTTGTTAAGAAGTGAATTAAAAAAAGAATTAAGAGTATCATGATGATGATGAGCCATAACGTGGTCTGTATATATCTAATGTAATTTCCATGACTTATCAAAATCCATAAAAATGTACAAAGTTATCGATATCCGTTTCAATGAAATCTTTAGAAACGTCTCTGTGTAAACAAAATGAAGAGTGTTAACCATAACAATTGTTTCGTACCTAATGTAAATTCCGTGTCAAAAGCTACATGAATGTACAAAGACACCCGCGTGAATGAAAGCTTCAGAAACACCCGTGTTTCATTCTCGCCACATGTTTAGACGACACTGTTTCGAATGTAGCTTTCTTCCTCGCCACATGTAGTGTAGCAACATCCCCATGCAACGTGAAACGAGCGAGAAGCAGAAAGTAACGAAGTGTGAAACCCTGATTACTCCGCGGTCTGCATCTAAACACACCAATTTGCCAGCCCTTCCATTAACCCACATAGGACCACCGGGACGTCCCAAAACTCCATCTATAACCACCAAACCACTTACCCGGTCCTCAACCCTCAGTAGTAATGGCAGAAACGGAGCCTCGCTAACCCCCAGAACGATCCTCAGAATTTAGGTCGCTCGTTTAGGCTAATTCTGCGCCCAGACGAGGCTGAAATGGGGTTAACCGTGATCCCATTTCAGGCTGCGTTAGCGCCCCTTGACTTAGGCCACAGCAAGTAAATTTTATGGATGACATCCTCCGCAGACCCCAGATCTAATGAGAAAAAAAAACAACAAGGCGGGCCGAAAAAAACAAGGTTCCTACATTTTAAAATTTGTACTCAATCATTGTACAAATGATTTTGATTCAGTGGGAACACCACATATACACAGCCAGCACCACATATCAGTGCATCAAAGTAAGAAACAAAATATTAAATCAGAGCCTTTCCTTGTCTCCTCCCTTCATAGTTATCTGCCATCTACCTTCCGGCATGGCAACAGACATCTTTGCCCATTTTCGGTATGTTGACCACTGTCAGAAGGCAACAAAATTTCTTTTTTTTTCTCCAAAATCAGGCGAAAATTAATGCGCGCGCTGATGTCATCCATAAAAATGACTTGCTGTGGCCTTAGCGCCCCTTGACTCACGATGGACGGATGCTGATGAGAAGTAGCGTTAATGGCTCCCGTCGGAGCTGCAGCAAGTCTTAAATATGATCCACAGGTTACTGAAATGAAGGCCTTACCGGTGTATGCTGTAGGTAGGTCAACCGACACTGTTCCATTGGGTCTATTCTGTAAGGAGAAGGCTTTATGCAGCCGCCTGTGCAGGCCTTAGAGGGGGTGGGTTTTGTAATACTGGGTTTTGTGAAATTGGTAACGTGTTCTTTGCCGGCCATCGTATAACCAAAAAGGCAATCGTAGCACCGAGGCGCGCGTTTGTTCTACAATTGCCGGTTGGTTGTACGATGGACGGCTAAAGGACGCGTTGACAATTTTACAAAACCAGTATTAAAATCCCCAACCACTCGAAGGCTGTATAGGAAGCTTACTCTTTGCCCTCCCAACGAAGTTACAAAGATACGTATTGTTTATAGCCTTTAGACATAAAGCTATCAATAATGAATTAGTTACACATATTGAGTCCTTTCAAAAATGGGTCAACCGTCACTCTCCCCTTGGACCTAGTTTGCGTTGGAAGGACATTATGTCCCTAGGGTACGGCATTTCAGGATACTTTATGTTTTATATAACCGTCATCAAATGATATAAATCGTTCATGCATTCGTTCCTGATATGCATTCATACCCATATGAGTCACTTGTCACTTTAAACTTTAAGTGTACAAAAATAGGTCAACCTTTACTCTGTCTTTGGTGGCAGTTTGCGTTGGAAAGTCGCTTTGCCCCAAAGGTGGGAGATTTGACGAGACGTAATATTTTATCGAGCCTCCATAAAGCAACTTCAAACCGTCCATGTTATCAATTTGTTAGCCATATGACTTACTTGTCACTTTTAACTTTAGATGCACAAAAATAGGTCAGCCTTCACTGTGCCTTTGGGTCTAACTTGCGTTGGAGAAGAGATTAGGCCCCTAGGGTACGGGATTTGAGGATGCGTAACGTTTTATATAGCCGTTATAAAACATGAAGTAAACCCTTCAAAAATCCTTCAGCAATCAATTTGTTACCCATGTCAGTCACTCGTCACTTTTCACTCCAGGTGTGCAAAAATGGGTCAACTGTGTCTTTGCCTCTGGGTCTAGTTTGCGTGGAGAAGACATTAGGCCCCTAGGGTACAGGATCTGAGGATGCGTAACGTTCTATATAGCCGTCATAAAACTACATAAAACCGTTCATGCAATCAATTTGTTACCCATATGAGTCACCTGTCTCTTTTAACTTCAGGTGTGCAGAAATGGGTCAACTGTGTCTTTGCCTTTGGGGCTAGTTAGCCCGAAGAAGATATTAGGCCCCTAGGGTATGGGATTTAAGGATACCCAATGTTTTATATAGCTGACATAAAACATCATGAAACTGTTCCTGCAATCACTTGGTTGCCACTTGTAAACTTAGGTGTAAAAAATAGCCGTCAGCCGTCACTCTGCCTTTGGGCTTATTTGTGAGGAAAAGACGTCATGCCCCAGAGGTGCAAGCTTTGAGGATACTTTATGTTTTATACAGCCATCATAAAACGATATAAACTGTTCATGCGATCAATTTGTTACCCATATGACTCACTTGTCACTTTTAACTTTAGGTGCACAAAAAATAGGTCAACCTTCACTGTGCCTTGGGCCTAGTTTGGAAAGATGTTATGCCCCATGGCCAAGGGTGGGAGATTTGAAGAAACGTAATGTTTTATATGGCCATCATAAAACGACATGAAATCGCTCATGTCTTCAATGTGTTACCCATATGAGTCACTCGTCACTTTTAACTAGGTGAGAATACAAACTGGGTCAGCTGTCACTGTCCCACTGGGTCTATTTTCATTTTAAACGTTTGAAAATGAAGTACATGGGTTGATAATACATACATATATCATAACGTTATGGCCTTTAGAGAACGGTAGCAAGACATAAAAGTTACAAACACGTTGCAATTGCTGAAATGAATTCCTAAAGGCCTTATAATGTAGGCGTGAAAACTAGGGCAGTCGCCACTGTTACTGTACCATTGAGGACACTTTATATTGAGAAGAGTCTTGCCTTCAAAGGAGGTACGGAGGTATTGAGGATATGTTACGTTTTTATAGTCCTCATGGAGCATTATAATGTCGCGAATGTTATTCACAGGTTACCCAAGGAAGCAAGAGGGTTGATTATACGTTACATAAATCAGAATCATATAGCATTCAGGGAATAGCAACAACCGTAAAAGTAGCTAAAAAGTTGCTGAAATGAAGGTCTTATCGCGTTAAACCGTAGAAGGGAATACGAAACTAGAATAACAGTCACTGTAGTATTTTTCCTCTGGTCCCATATTTCACATTGAGAAGATTTTAGGCCTTACAAAATGAGTTATGAGCACCGAGGATATGCAATGTTGTATAGCACTTTAATACAAAACTTGGCCAGCCGTCACCAACAGTCCCACAGTTTATATTTTACCAGGAGAGAAGTTTCTTCGAAGATGTACATGAAGTGGGTTGTTGCACAAAATAGCCTGATAACTTTTACATATATCTATGCAGCATTCTATTTGTTGTTGGCTCATGGAATACGCATTACTTTTGCAAATCTAAATATACGATATCTAGAAAATTCATCGAAAAACCTTTTAAATTGACTGTCAGACATGGCACTTACTCATAGCAGAAGCAGATCTACTTTTAGATGGCTTAAACGAGGTCAACACAGACAAACTGAAAACTTTGTCTACTCAACACTACATGATATTGATATGCTCTTCGTTACCACCTGTTCGTTTTGATAACTTCGAGAAGCATTTTTATTTGGAAGACGGGTGTCATTTTGGTAATCCCAATGCCGTAAACAATAAACTTAATTAATCCCTGATTCCCTTTGACTTTATTCTTTAAAACCGTTGAGAAGCATTTTGATAGGGGGTGTCATTTTGCTTATCCCAATGACATAACCGATCACCTTAATCCCTGATATCCTTCCGTACTGAGAAACTTTAATAACATCGAGAAGCATTTTTAATGAAAAGGGGTCTTTTTCCTAATCCCAATGACGTATCACCTTAATCCCTGATTCCATTCCGTACGCTCAGAAACTTTAATACCACTGAGAATCATTTTAGCTGAGAAGGGATCAGTTTACTTATCCCAATGACGTAAAGATAATCTTAATCCCTGATTACCTTCAGCACCGAGAAACTTTAATACCATTGAAAAGCATTTTTGATGAGAAAGGGGATCATTTTGCTAATCTCAATGACGTAACCAATAATCTTAATCCCCGTTGAGAAACTTTAATACCATTGAGAAGCTTTTCTGATGGGAGGGGGAGGGGCAAGTTGATAATCTCAATGACGTAACTAATCATTTTAATCCCTGATTTCCTTCCGTGCACTGACAAATTTCTCCTGTCTTGCCCGGATGCCTTCCATCACCCTAATCTCCTCCTCAGCATCGTCTTTCCCGTCTACTTTGTTCAAGAACTCGTCTTTAAGAAACTTCTCTAGCGATTTGTTGTACTTTCTCAGGTAGTCGCAGTCCTTGGAGAAGACCGTGCACTGCGCATGCTGGAGGGGTTCGATGACGTCAATGTACATGCGCATGCGCCTGACGCCCGGGAAGCCGAGGCGAGTGATCTCCTGGTGCGACACGCCGCCGCTGTTGTACAGGATCCGGAACTTCGTGAAGAAATTCTTCGTCACCGTCACGTAGTTGTCGACCTCTTCCACGTCGTTCTGAAACAAAAGGTGAGAAACTTACTATAGTATAAAGGATTGAATTCCATTTCTCAAGCTAACCAAACTGGGGCTATTATATCACTCTATTTCAAACCAAAGACAACCCCCGAATGTAAAGTTTCGCACCCATCACTAGAAATAAAAGACCATACCAATTAATCAACCCAGCAAACAATCCACCACTCCATCAACCACACTCATCTCGGATGCTGCTTTCGACAAGTAACATTTTTACCCCATTCCCAGGACTAGAGTGAAGCTTGGCCATAGAAACATGAAACACACGAAAACTGACTAAACGGATACCTTAGCTAATAGAACGCGGCTGGGACACCTTTAAAAAGTATCGACCTTGTACAATTTCCGTTGATTGAGTTGGGGTGGGAATTCTCGCCCTCCCGGTTGGATCACGCTAAGCTCACTCCTAAGCCATTAACGCCACTGAGCTATTCTGGTGTTCTAACCAAACCCGTGATGTTGTACTGGGACCGATCCATCTTCCACACCTATCCACGATCCTGAACAGAATGGCTCAATATCAGTTGTTTTATCCAGAACAGTGCTATATTCTGAACCATGCCCTGACACAGTTCTGGATAGTCCACGTGTATCCAATACCTGGGATAGTACCTGGACGAAATTTCGAAAATCCACGTTCTTGAATACGCGACCGGACTATCCAGAATCCTATAAACCTGACCCGTTCAGGAATAGAATTAGATAGCCAAGGCTCTGGATACGACTGAGACTATCCAGAACCGTGCCTAATCCTAACCCCAACCCATTCAGGCATAGAATTACATAGGCACAGCTCTGGATACGATAGAGACTATCCAGAACCGTACCTGATCCTTTTTAACCCATGCAAGCATAGAACTAGACAGACTTTGTCTAACTAAGGTCAGAATCTTACAATGCATATAGAAGTCCTTCTATTGAAAGATCCTTGGTCTAACGTACGTCATACCTAGTTTTCGCACTTGAGGTATTTTCACAGTTACAAATCGTAGATCTGTCAGAGCGGACCAATTAAGATGATGTATTTGTTATGATCGTAAGACGGATTACAGAACTCGGTGATAGTTTGTCACAAGGAGTTTGTCTCAAGGAAAACCATGTGCCTGCACGTTTGTCTCAACCTGACAAGTGGGTGTTGGCAGCTCAGGCATTGCTATGCAAACAAATATCGCCAGGAGGTGCTTTTGAGCTGTGTGGCCACATGCTGAACACCCTGGACATAGATGCCATGCATCATTAGTTAAATTAGTGGACAATTGTCTGACTGAATTTTCCAAGTGTTTGTTTTCTTTGTTCTAGGAGTAACCAACGTTCTTCTGTCTCTAGGACGGTCAGAGCCCCGGCTAGTGTCCATTGTTTGTTTGTTTGGTCTAACAGTAACTAACCTTTACCCTGCCACGGCCATAACTACAGCACTCCGGCCAACTGTTGTATCCAGTGTTTGATTGTTTATTTATCTGTTTGTTTGTTTGTTTGTTGTAAGAATAACCAACCTTCATCTGCCACGGCCACAGCCACAACGCTCCGGCCAGTTGCTGTGTCCATTGTTTATTTGTTTTAAGAGTAACCAACCTTCATCTCTGTCCACAGTGTTTGTTTGTTTGTTTGTTTGTTTGTTTGTACTAGGAATTACCAACCTTCACCTGTCTCTGCCACGGCCATGCCCGGGTATTTGTATTTATTTGTTTGTGTGTTTATTTGCTTGTTTTGTTTGTTTGATTGTTTGTTCTAAGAGTGACCAACCTTCATCTGCCGCTGCCACGGCCACAGCCAGAGCGCGCCGGCAAGCTGCTGTGTAAAGTACTTCTTCTTGGCCCAGTCGGCGGCGAAGTCGGTGACGTCACCCTCCTGCTCGGACAGTCCGTACAGATAGTGGATCGCCGCGTCCAGACGGGAGTCGAAATAGTCGTCCACAAGGCTAACCAGCTGCAAGGACGCCTGCTTCTGCTGCTCAGAGTGCCACTGTGGTACAAAAAGAGTACGTTACAGTCAATATTGACAATTTGTGGCGTAGCGGCAGAGTGCGCGACTCGGAACTAAGATTCCCGTGTTCGAGCCCTGACATGCTACATGCCACCGATCTTGTGCCCTTGGGAAAGGCACTTTACACGACTTTCCTCACTTAGCTCAGGTGTAAATAAGTATTGTCCTGTCATGTATTTGTCCCCTGTGTTGGTGGCGGCATTAATATAAGTTGAAAAAACTTGAGTGTGTCGTCACCACCTCTGGTGATTACATATTGGAAAAAAAAATATTGACAATTTCTGCTGTTCCTCTTGCCACTGAGGTTAAGGAGGAAAGTCGCAGGAAGAGAGTCTCATGATGTTTTTCTTTTCGGATGGGGACGTCAAGCCGACATATGAGGGGGATCACGGCGTCAAACGTTTCTATCTAAAAGTACAATAGTGCAAGAAAGTCGTGCAATTCTGGACAATGGGTAATGGTGCAATACAGTTATCTATTCTACTTGTGATTATAACCAGGCTGACCAGCTGTAGGGACGCCTGCTTCTGCTGCTCAGAGTGCCACTGGGGAGAGAACAGGGAGAAGTGGTCATTAATGGGAGAAGTGGTCATTAATAACCAGGCTAACCAGCTAGAGGGACGCCTGCTTCTGCTGCTCAGAGTGCCACTGTGGGGAGAACAGGGAGAAGTGGTCATTAATGGGAGAAGTGGTCATTAATGGGAGAAGTGGTCATTAATGGGCAAAGTGGTCATTAATAACCAGGCTGACCAGCTAGAGGGACGCCTGCTTCTGCTTCTCAGAGTGCCAGTGGGAGAAGTGTACCTTTGGACTTTCAACAATGCCATCTAGCGGTTCTCTCCGAAAGTACAGGACAGAAACACAGGAAACGGTGTCAGACATAACATCAAACCACAAAGTTCCTTGTTGAGAAAATCGTGTCTGCCATATGTACATTTTTTCACCTCGGTGAAAAATACTTCATTCATTCATTGTGATATACTAGCAATCGCTATAGGTAGAGCCCTTGCTCGCATTGACACATGGCGTTGGGACAAGAATGCGGAAGTAAATACAGTTGACCCGATGCTATTTACCATGTAACACGCCTTGCCATGCGACACAGGTGGGGTATTGTACACTGAGTGTCAACATCAGGGATAGTGTAGGGAAAGTCATACACAGTCATAAAGTGAACTATGTATTCTACGTATCAAAATGTATTGGAAGAAATAACGGAGGAATAATTATTTTGATAGGCCTGTTTTTACTTCGAATACAGTTATTACATGTTTTGTTTGCATTCCATTGTCCGTTGATTTACAATATTGCCACCACATTTTTTTTTATTATAACATTTCAAGACTGGACATGGTGACGGCACACTCAAGTTATATCAACTTAATATGCAGTCACCAAGGCAGAGGGCCAGTACAGGTCAAGACAACACTTATTTTAATTTCAGTTAAGAGAGGAAAGTCGTGTAAAGTGCTTTTCCCAAGGGCACAAGATCGGTGGCATGTCAAGACTGGAACCCGGGACCTCTTGGAGTCGAGCATGCTGCCGCTACACCACACGACTCGAAGTTGGCCTGTGATATAGACAACTCGCCCGATATACCAGTCCGACACTGCATGGAAGACCCCCAGGCTAAAACGTGCAGCAAATGTCACATGTAACTAGGGCGTTACTACAGCACAGACAGACCCTAGGGAACGCCCCTCCCCTAATAAACTGACACATTTGTTGCGATTTGTTGCCATATTACCATTTGTAGCGAGTCTCACGACAGAACTGCCACAGATAAGGATCGATCTTTATCATAGACATCTATTCCCGTCACAATACAGCTTAGATTTACACGACACCTACAGATACACGACTGTTCCGAGAATTATGTCACCATTTCACTGTACCAAATCCGCCGTGCGCCGTATACACGTGCAGCGACGCGTTATCACTCAAATAATCTTATCATTGGTGAGACAACATATTTTACAATCCCAAGCTTACATGCAAAGAATACAACGTATGTGCGCACCATGTGTACATGACGTCCATGTAAGCTGTCTGTCAGGGGCTTAACGCAAACACAGACGTATCATTGGTTTAGCTTGCATGCAGGACGGTTATCCATTTCCTGTCGTGTCGTATGCATGCACTACACGTATGTGTACTGTGTATATCGTCCATGTATAAAGGCTGTCTGGAGCTTAACACAAACTCGTAGTCTAATAACATTTGATAGACAATATATTTCACAGTATACGTTGCACATCCACCATTTCATGTTGTGAACATACAATGCGTGCATGTGCGTATCGTCCATGCTAGACTGTCAATAAAACACGGGATCATATGGGCGACTTCACCCGTTCATAAGCCCATAACGTTAACGCACCTGTTCCTGTGACACATGGAACTGATAGTAGGAGAACCCGGCCGCGGCACACGACACTGCAGCAGAGATCTGTCCGATATACCGTAACATGAACGACATGATGGCCGCTTCCTTACACACACACACGCACACACAGCCGTGCAAACACTGAGGCGATACCACTGTCCTGATATAGCCTCCCGGTATGACCTCTATTCATAGTCATATATGCGAGTCGGACGTAAGGGGAGAGCCATTTTCAATAGAGGGGATGTGGTAGCTGGTAGATTATTTTTTACACACTCTGGTATAAGCGACTACAGACCGGATCGTAACTGTTACCTGTTTGCGTTTTACAGTGCTGATTCCAAATCTGTTTGTTCAAATATATTGACACATCGGGGGTGGTCACGGTACGTGAGCGGAATAAACATGTTAACAGTGAAGCTGTAACCCCTGCCTACGCAAATGAAATCTGCCGTTACCTTTAGGATGATCCGATCACTTCAATGAAAGATGTACAACAAGTTTGGCTAGAAATTGAATCGGGGCTGGGAGAAAAAAATTGTATTGTTTCTCACCATTCTTTGTATCTTAGCCTGTTAATTAACATGCAGTTGAGCGGCATTGTCCATCTAGAAATAGAACGTGGCCGTATCATTATGAACAAACGTACAATAATATGCACTCAAATATCATCATAATTCAGTCGCAAAACAATTTTTGTGATTCTTTGTTTTAATACTATAGCTAGTCAGAAATATGCGACACAAGGGTTGAACCATTTACAAAACAGGGGTGCAGTAGCCTTTATACGATAGTTAAGCAATCTATATTAAGTATATACAGACCATCTTGTCTCCTGTATGCTCACAATTTATTGGATATATTGACATATTGGATGCGGTAATCCACAACGATGCCCCCCCCCCCCCCACGAAAATAGTAGCGCCCATTCCTGACAGCAAGCAAGGAAGAGAGAAGCTGTCTCCAGGTTTGGGAAAAATTGGAATCTGGGGGCGCGATGTGAAATGTACTGTCTGTCCCCTTTGGATACAGAAGTTTTCTTTTACACAACCAAGATTTCTCACCCCTAAGTGCTGACGTTTCTATCAGACACCTTCCTCAGAGCTTCAGACTGGAGTTCTGCCTCTCACCGCTATCTTATATTACTATATACATGTACATGCCAATTGTTATAATTGTAGTCACATTCATTATGTTACATATATTTTAAGTTCACATAAATATCGCATTTACACACATGCTAATGCATGTAAATGTATACACCATACCCCATAATAACATTAATAACAACAGAGAAGAAACTACTAGCGGAAATCTACGAAAATAAAGTTCTTACTCCATAGCATAAATAAGTAGTATTTACATCTTCTATAAGTTATGCTTTGCACAGCTTTCCATAACTTTTTTCCATAACCATTTCCGCTATCTTCCTCAAGGCATACAGTATATCACATTAACGTTCAACTTATGGGTTCTATTGGTGCGCCAGCCATTTTCATCTTCTGTCCTCTATATATACTTTTGTATTTGGTACCACAATTTGTATTCATGTTTTTATGTTTCATTAGCAAAGGAGCTCTATAAGCACATTACATGCTTTCTGTCAAATGATCACAGATCTATGTGACGTAGAAAATAAATATAATGCATTAACAGACTACTCCCCACGGAGAGATTTTTAACTACCTACTTCATCGTCCGTTGTACAAGCTATACATGGACATTGCCACCAACACAGGAAGGAAGAAAAACACCACTAACAGAACAACTGTCTGTATCCATGCCGGGCCACTGGGTGTCAATTTACCTGCAGAAAAGACAAATATTTTCATTACAATGTCGAATAAAGAAGAATTTTGAAGTTAGTAAGCAGCAGTATATAACTGAGGTAGGCATATTATCATACATTAGTTGATATAAATATTTCTATTCAAGATATGAGAAAAATGCATTCATACCTATCCAAAGCTTCCAGTTACATATGCGTTTGCCGAAAAAAGTTTTGAGGTTTGTCTTCAGGAACCACTCCATTTTCTCTTCCTGGAAAAAAAATCATAATTTGTTTTCTTTAAGAAGGTTTCATGAATTTTAATTCCAATTTCAAATATCAAATTAAGATAAGGGAGCGGAGTATCTCCTAATTCCAAAATAATTCTAACCAAACTTTATCAATATTTATATTTACCCCTGTACTCTCATCAGACCACAGCCACGCCATGTCCTCCTCAACTTGTATCTCTTCTCTCTTCAACAACCCCAGTCGCACCTCTGCAAACTTGACTTCAGAGGGGAAGTCGCCGTTTCTGGCAACCCTCAGCGCTTCTTGTGCCATCTCTGTGGCCCTCTGTGTGTTCCCACGGCGTCTGAAGAGGTCGGACTTTGCGAGGTACCAGGAGCAGCGCATGCGGCTTGTGATGCCCTCCCATAGGCTGTTCTCCACTTCCTGAAGGCTGCTCTCTGCTTTTCTCAGGTCCTCATCCGAGATGAGGTCGGGGCTTGTGCCGGTCGCGGTGCCATCGTACCAGCTGCCTACCAGAGCCATGGACAAACGGACATGACTTCTTCGCAGGCTGTTCTTGCACGTTCTCTCCTCTTTGTCGAGCCCAAATTTGTAGTTCTCAATGGCGGCCTCAAAGGCGGCCACTGCCTCCTGATATAAGGCCTTAGCCACGGTCGGGGGGTTTTCGCATTCGTATAGAACTTGGGCTTTCAGCGCAGCCAGGTTGTACCAAACGGACGCCGTGTCTCTTCCGGGTTTCATGTAGGGTAGACCCTGGAAAAGGACAACAGATTGATAAAAAAATTAAAGTTAAAGAGAGATTATAAAAGAGAGAAAGCTATCACAGACCATACCATCAGACAAATCTGCCGACTATGGCTTGGTTGCCTGTATTAAATGCCCCCCCCTCCCTTGTCTACCACCACACAACGCTGGCTGAAAAAATTTTAACCAAATAGGAAGAATGATTTTCTGTGGGAGTTCATTTGTGGGAATATGTTACCCTTACATTTTGTTTGCAAATTTCTACTATCCTATAACTTCATGGGAATACCTTTGGTTAGATAAAATAAAGGAATTATGAATTCATAACACCTGTAGAGCGAGATAGTTGACGTTATCCGCCTCGTCATGCCGCTTTTCCTTGCGGAGTAGTGCAGACTTCAGGAACAGCCTGTGTGTTTGCTGCTGTGCCGGGTCAGAGACTTTCTGCACAAGCTCTTCGGCACGCTGTAGGCTGGTGTAGCCGCTTTGCAAATCGTCACGGAAATAAGCACCGACCACGTCCTGTGTAGGGAAGGAGGATCAAATAGAAGATATACCACATTGTAAAATACTTTGTCTAGTATTATGTTTACAAATAAAATATGATGACATCTCCTAGGGGGAAAACATTAGCTTTGAACAGCAATTTTAGACCCTTGCCAAAATGTAGAGGCGAATTATTTGCTTGCAATATTCTGACCGCCTAGCCAACGAATGTATGAAGCACAATTAAAGAAGTGATAAAAGTGCGAGCTAAAGAAAATAGATACTAACTTCTCCTTGCGTGTGAAATCAAAAAACTCCTTAGCTAAATGCATAAAAAAATGTCCCAGCCTTACCTCAAGAACAACCCGCACCAGAATGTCGGGATCGTCCTTAAAGTGCTTCATTGTAGCCATCAAAAACTTGTCATACATGTCCCAGTTTCCTGTCAAAGTAGTAAGAAAAAACAATAACAATACCTATGAAAAATTTATATTGATGTGTATCTCTAAGTCCTTTCGTTGGTGAAGAAGAATCGATCCAACCCAACGACTGATGTAATCATTTTTTTCTCGTTTGAGCATTGTTTTGTGTTTTGCAGTTTCTGCGTGTATTGCTAGAGGGCGCTTTTCACCAGAGGGGTGAGGTCTGCTATATTTGCTTGTTATTGCTTGTGCTTGAAACGCACTTGACGATACACAGTGATGTACCTTGCCCTTGTAGCAGTTCCATCCTTGTGACGATACGCTGGGATATGTTGTCAACCCTTTTACCTGTTGAAAACATGTTGATAATAGCCAAGTAAAATACAAGATGATCATCTTTCCCTCAAAGTCAAGTAAAGTATAATCATGAAATTTAAAAAGGGTTGATACTGATGCTATGAAACACCATAGAGAATAAATGGACGTAAGTACCATTCACAAATAAACATATCTTAAAAACACAAATAAGCACAGACAAATATTTACTTTGTAACATGGCTTATCACAAAAGAAGCCTTCTGCTGTTATCACATTTTAACGACCTCTTCGTTATGAATAACTTACATGATCCTAGCTTTGGCATGGATTGTAATACAATGAACGGAGGATGCTCTGGGATTCCTGTACAGAAAACAGCGGTGATCAATGCATAAACACAAATACAAAATCAACTGACAGCTTTAACACAATGATAAGTTCTATTATGTTGCCTTTTGATAATCTTGATAATGTCAGAAACAGACTGGTTATCAAATTAAACGTCTGTGTTATATTCAATAAAAAAACTAACATACCTTTATACGTCCAATTGCTGTTACTGCTCTTTGGCTGCTCGGTTTTCAAACCGAGTTTAGCTGTCCAATCGCCTTCGTCCTCTTTGTAAATAGGCTCTTTGGCATTTTCGCTGTTTTGGTCTAGAAAGATTAAAAAAAATGTTCTGAAATTCTGGAGTAAACTTTTTGCAAATCATGCAACATGCCTTATGGCATAATAGGTTATTGTGTCCATGTAGATATACCCGCATGTTGCCAGTGTATGTGCATTTGCATCTCATATTCCTAGTTTATGTCTTTGTTGCACACATTTTATTAATCTTTAAAAAAGTAAATAAACCAACCCACATTTAAAATCTAGTTAAGATACATAAATAACTATGGGTCTACTGAGTAAGACCAGAGTGACTGGTGGAAAGCTCTAGGTGATAAAACTACTTTGTGTTGGACCAAATCAAATTTTTTAAAGTCTAAACATGTACATGTAACTACCAATACAGATGAACTTTCATGGTAGAATAAATGACTAAAGGGCCCACCTGTTTGTGTTCCAGTTTCTGTGTACCTTCGTTGGTCATCTTTGAGAGTCTTACTCGGGTCCTCCACCGCCATGTAGCTGCCGTGGCTTTCTATCTGTATGCCGACGGGGTTGGTGATGTTGTACACTTTGTACACCACAGGCGGCCCTATGTAAGGTACCAGTGGAAGGCCGCCGGGCGGTAGGTGTTGGACTACCTGTGTCTGCCGCTCAGAGTCGTACGGAACAAGTGACTCGCCTGGAGACATACATTTTCTGATAAGCTTTGTAATGAATACACGCCGTCATTCAAATACTGTTTGACAAGCCACCCTAGTGGGTGGTGGTACCAGTTGACTGATACAGTTATGTTTGCAAGTGCGAAAGTTTTAGGTATAGAAGTTGGCCATACCGGAGTGTAACAATGTTACAAAAGTATGCCTGGATGATGACACTAAGGCTATATACACTTTAATAAAGTATGTCCCTCCACTATGGGATGAAAAATCCCAAACCGTAAGCTTTTCTGCACGCACCGGAAATGATGCTAGTGTTCATGTGCCACCTCAGATGCTAGATCATAATAATATGACGTCAGCGCAAACGTGACATAAGCAACCAGTCACAAGATGGCGCCTGCATGACGTCATTGCAACATGGCAGCGACTATGTGGCCGACGAAAACAATAATTCTAACATTCGTCAAAGTTGTAAACTCGTCAATACTGCAATAAAGTGCTAGTACTCGGGTACTTGGAATGGCAAAGTAAGAACAGTCTGGCTTACCTAAATCAGCCCCCGTGTTTCCAGCCATTTGGTCTGTGTCCATTCTGTCTGGGTCAGTTACTGTTTACTAACAAGAACAGTTGTGTCCATGAAAATGGAGGCTCACTAGTTCAAGGAAAGCATAGGTCCATCCAAAAAGTCCCCTATTGATATGCACTCTTCCGGGGAAAGTCTTTCCGCATCGCTCACAAGTCAGAATATGTAGAATGTGTACAACACTACGAAAGTGAAACCGATCCCAGTAGCCGGCGGGTTTCGCCGGTCTTGCGTCACATCCAAGGTGGCTGGAATGACCTTGAAATGACCTTGAAGTTCGGGTTATCTGTACTCGAACTCCTATAAAACGGAATGACGTTCCTTCTTCAAGTTCTTGCCTACCTGAGAAGCTGTAACGTTCGCAAGTGTCGCGTCTCGTTGGCCCAACTCGTCCTGTATGCCAGGATTGGAGGGGAATCCCCACATATTTATAGTTTCTGAAATTCCCGTTTCGCGGTAGGCGTGAATGTATTTAAACCAATGCCTGAAAAATCTCTGCTATAGTGTGTAATGAAATGGTAGAGAGGAGGACTAAACGTTCAGAATTGGAATTTGACTTTAATCACTGTTCGCTAGATCTCATTGCAACACTTCCGGATAAAAAGACTGAGTACACGTCACCTATATATGGATGACGTCATCCATCCAAACAGGGGGCTTGGAACTTGGCTACTTGATTACATCGCATGGTGTTTTTGTTCTTCTGATTTCCCAAGTTGGATTGGGTAAAAACGATTATTTTTTTTTAATCCCTACTTAAATTACCCCCCCCCCCAATAAAAGGAGCCTGAGCAATTGAAACCTCCCTGTCGTAAGCTGATGTGAAATTTTTACATATGACGTTTTAGAAACAACCCTGTATCGATAGGTGTATGTTTTTAAACCTTGTTACACGCCTATTCGCACGTTATGAAGTATTGGAGCGAGCTCTTTAATGGGCCATACTCCTTTATAACAGATCTCAAATCCAGTAAGACTGTTCTAGGACGTTCTTGTTTACTTTGCACCGGTCCCATAGTTTGCCTGCGTTTTCTTTGTTTTGTGTGTAAGTTGATACGAGTGTACAAATCAGTGCAATTCAGCTGCGAATTATTAATAAAACTGTAAGGCCTGTAAACTGTAAGGCCTAGGCGGCACCAGCATTATAGCTGACATCATGGGTGGGTCGGAAAAGTTGAGAAATAAGAGCAGGCCTGCATGGTGGGTCGCTAAAAACGTTTCAGTTCTTTCGACATTTATGGCTCAAATATATGCTGGGCTATTTTTATTCTAACTGCCAGTGTTTGTTGATAAACGCCACACAGAGATGCTCATTCATTGACAACAACTGGAGTCGCAAATTTGAGTAAGTCCAATCCTTTGTGTTGGAAATTACAGCTTAAACTTACTTCATAACATGGGAATATGATTAAGTGTGCAAAACATGTGCGACCAAAAATGTTTATAGCAGCGTACGTGACATCGGACACGCGAACACGACGTTGTTTGTACAGCCCTACATGACCCACCCAATTTAACGAGCCTTCTGCTTAATAATCTCTTCCCCTTTTAGTATAACCAAGCAGCAAGTTTGTGTAAGATTAGTTGTTATCAGTGAAAGAGCAGAAACCAGACGGAGAATTGTTTTCTTAGACGGCCTGTGCGTACGTGACACCCATACAAAAGTTGTGCATCCCTACAAGCCATCATTGCATACTCCTTGACTTTTAAGTCTTAAAAGACTGTTTTGGGCGTATTATGTACAATTGACTTAGTTTTCTGATTGTAACAGGATTCTGAAAGATAACGATTATGATATTTAATCAGAAATTGGTACATAATAGGTACAAAAAGCCAGGTAAAGAAACTATGGAGACTAGGTATACACTGTAGTTTCGTACTTGGTACTGGGGTGCCAGAGTATACAGTGCAATTTTCGGGAATAGAGTGCAATTTTACGGAAAAGAGTGAAATCGTATTAGTATACAGTACAATTTTACGGAATACAGTGCAATTGTATTAGTATAGTACTAGTAAAGTTGCACTGTATATTAGTAAAATTACACTGTAAACTAATACTCTAGTATTAGTATACACTTGGTATACCCACTTATATACTAGTACTCTATTCCGTAAAATTGCAGTGTATACTCCGGCACCCTGTGTTAGCGCGTGAGTCACAAAGAAGGTACGCTGCCATTCATTGAGTCTCTACCTTGCGTGGAGCCCTTTGTTGTCGGGACGCTCATATTTCAATCACGTGCGTGTGTGTCACGTCAGACAGACAGACCCTCCGGCTACTGACGGTTCCGTGTTCATACAAACACGTACGGACACGTTCTGTCAAGTTTAGCGATTTCTGACGCAGATTTTGTTATTGGAGCTCATACATGGCATTGTGTGGAAGCTTAAGAACTCGTGGGATGGTCTAATTGTGTAAATCTTTTACGTCAAGATGGAGAATACTGAGGGAGACTCACAGGACTACTTAGATCCAGGAGAAGGTAAGAAGCTATCAACTATCGTAAAATTCTTAAGAAGAAATTATGGTTTCATTTTGAAACTTAGTTAACTAGTAGTGGGTACCCTGGTAATGAAAACTATGGGAATGAAAGGTCTTGTAAGACTTGCAAGGCGCTGTCTGTGTTCGCAGCAGTCCCAATTAAGTACCAAAGCGATTACGTGGAGTGGGAGGGGGGCAAGTTACAACCTTTGTTATCACCAAAATAAAGTGATCCCCTTACACGTATGTATTGGTACCTATTGGCAGTAACATAAAGTCGTTTTGGGCAGCCGATATCTTAAATCTTTATGAAAATTCAATCCAAGGTTTTCGAGAGCACTACTAACTGTATATTCCTTGTCGAGTGCGTTAAGGTGTTATAGGACAGTTAATAAGGAACTGCCTTTAAAGTAAGTATATAGTCCACCGTGTAATACAATTATGTAGTTTATTTTTATAGAATCGTTGTTAAGTATATGCAAGTTGACATACGTGGTATTCTATCACATTGATGTACAATTGGTAATTGGTATATAAAGATGGTTTTACATGTACCAAAAGTTCTAATCGACACTTTTACAGCTGGTCAACTGGTGCCTTTCAACCCAACCCAAGCTGTGCAGCAGTACGTACCGTGTTCACATCAAGCATGTGGTGCGGTCGCGTTACCCTACAACGGCCCACCTCCAGTTTACAACGTGTACAACATCTCCAACCCTGTTGGGCTACAGATCGACAGCAAAGGAAGTTCCATGACAGTGGATACGAAGGACGTGGACAAGAAGGCAGAGAATACGAAACATACCGCAACACAGACAGGTTTGTTTACTCTCCAAGCAGAGGTTTGGGTTTTGGGGGTATTTTTAGCGTGCTTTTAGGCTTTTTTAATCGGGGTTTCTCTTTTGCACTTTTTTTCCCTACCAAAATGGGTTTGGTGGGGAAAAAAATTCAGTGCAAAAGAGAAACTCCGATTAAAAAAGCCTAAAAGCACGCTAAAAATACCCCCAAAACCCAAACCTCTGCTTGGAGAGTAAGGTTTGTTTTCATTTGTGGGAGTGTTGGACAAGAGAGACTAGACTTAACAAGAATGTATACTAAGTAGATCACACAACTTATTCCTCAGATGTGATATACATTGGTTATTGGCATAGCAAGTAGCACACATATTATATCAAAGCAAAATAATAAACCTTTCACTCATACAACTTCCATTCAACTTTTATCTGATAAACAAGACACAAACAGATCACAAAACAGTACCAAATGTTCCACATTACATGTTGTGTATTACCTACTCAGAACCAAACTGAAACTGTGTCTCTATGTCAGACCCTTCTTGCAGACAAAACGTTAGTGGAACAAAAGAGGAAGTGATGTGCAGAAAACATGACTCATCTAGTGAAAAGGTATGCCAAGATTTGTTTGCAAATGTGTAAGCGGCACAGCTCTTTGTTCTTATCTAACACGATTTCTCTATCGGCGCTAACAGAAGTAAAAGCACGAAAAAGTTAGTTACTAAGCTAAGCTTAAGCGATTTCCACAAGAACTTGACTAGCTTTGGCAGGAAACCTTACCTTTATTGAGTTTTCAGAAAATCAAAACACAATAATAAGGTCACCTGCGTTTCGTTTCAGGGTCATAGGCCTCAGTATTACAAGTCCTTTTTGTTTACAAATATGTATATATATGACGCCTTAAACCAAGAGTAAAATACTAGTTCTGGAGACAAGAAAAGATATCATAATAAGACTCATATTCAACTGTGTTTTTAGTCCACCCCAAGTTATCAAAAAAAAAAAAATGCTGCTGTACTGTACCCGTAAAGTAAAGTACACTACAGTACACGGGTTTACGTATGGTGAGTCATACTAAGCATTTAAAGCAGCTTAGTGTTATTATTATCTTACAGAAAGAAAAGCAGGAGACAGGAAAAGAGCCGACCAGGACCTCGAAGAATGGTCTACATTTGATGTTCAAGAAGATGCCTCGGCAAGGAACTTTTGGTGAGAAAGAACTGTACTTTAAATCACATTAGATTGAATTTACCTGTTCTATTAATATGCCCCCTGCATGTCTTACACCACCTGAGGGGTGTTACTCAGTACCTTTTCAAGATCATATACTCTGTAATTTACTTTATGTTCACGGTAGCAAAATTTCACTGTCTGAGAAAAATGGACATGTTCAAGGAACTATATATTCACGGTGGCGACAGGTGCAGGAAAAAGAACGTCCAGGAATTATTTGTTAGCTGTAATGATAAGTTCATAGTACAGAAGTGACAGTGAAAACAGTGAACATGAACGTACAATGAAAAGAATCTTCTATGTAATATAATTACCTACATTCTACATGTATTAGTAACGAAGGGACATCTTTACAGGTGACAAGAAACTGGAGGGAGATTGTCGAACGATAATTTCGCGAATGGAAATACTAGAGGAAGAAGGTAAACATTCTAGATTATCATACTGCATTCAAAAATGCAGTATATATTCACTTATCAGAAGTACTTATGTATTACAACATCAAACTTGAGTATCTTAGAGACTTAGCAAGAGACAAACGACAATGGATTGAACTGTACAGAGACATACACTGATTTGGTGTCAATTGTAGTTTAGAGTTTGTCTACTGCTAATTTACAGCCAAGAACAGTTATCATTATTATCATCAGTTTTGTTGTGTATTTGATGTTTGAATTCAGTACATTACATTGTGGACTCCAGTAGAGTGTCACAAATAGGCTGTAGAGAATCAGAAAGAAAATCCATGCATTTTTTACAGGAAAATGGCACAAGTACGACAAGTTCTACAGAAGAGCCTGTAGCCACTTTGCGGAAAATCCTGACATTCTCATCCGTATAGTTCTTGAGGCAAGTCATGCTTTTTCCTAGGGGTGACTTTCATAGAAATCTATCTATAATTTTTAATCTTATATGAATTATTTAATAAAACCTATCATAAATAAAAAGGAATACATTGTAACTCATTACATGAAGCCTATCGTGTATATAAAAAGATAATACTATAACATTAATTGTTTTATATACTGTGTAGTTGTTGTCTATACTTTTCATGTGTACCCAGGATTACCTGAAAAGCAGGCCGAAATAGCATGAGTTGCAATAACTGGTAAAATAAATAAAGTAAAAGTTAAGTGAAAGTAACAGCATGTTTTTGTTGTTAACAGAACATTGTTGCAGCGTACTACCGCGACGACTTGGCAGCGGGCCAACAGAGCGTCCTGCGCGTCCAGGAGTTGATATTCCTGACCCGGGACCCGGTGCACCACCAGGCAAGGACGAAATGGCTTCAACAACCCTTTCTTAATGCTGAGGTCACATTTCCAAACCGGGGCCCGGCCGGTTAGCCTTATGGAACGAAAAGTATGATATAAAAGACAGCAAAGCACAAATAAGTTCTTGAAAATGATAATGGGCACTATTTGATCATATTATTGATATAAATTGTTGATTTTTCGTTAATCGAAACAGCCCGGCCGGGCCCCGGGTTGGAAATGTGACCTCAGCATAAATAGGGCCATAACACTGTATCTTGTCCGTTGTAATTTTCGGTACGCAAACTCTTTGGAATTTAGGGAGTTTTATCCCTGCTGTATGGTTTGCTTTTTGATGTCACGAATAAAGAATAAAGGTCTTCTACACAGGCTCACATGCTGTACCTAAAGTCTGCGCTGTTTCGTAAGGAGAAGAGGTACAGGGAAGCTGAGAACGCCATAGTCTTGGCAAGACAGGTAAAGCACCCGATAGATAGCAACGTTAACGTTAGGACCAATTTCCTTTTAACATTACATGCTCAGTAGTTATTTTAAGGAATTCGTATTATCTGTAGGTATCATTCACGAAATGTAATATATATACAGATTACAATAAGAATTCAATGTCGGTAGCAATATGGAAAACTAGTCTGTGTATTCTGGCCATGCCAATTATTGTACATCATAATCGACATCTGCCATGAGCATTTTTGGAAAGTATTACTAAGCATTTATAGGGATACAGCAACAATGGATTGATCTTTTATATTTGATCTTTAGGGTTTGGACCAAATGCAGGTAGGCCGCGACACGGGAGAAATCTGGTACAACGTCGCCGCTCTGTTTGCGCAAGTTCTCAACGACGAGAGCGCAGAGATCGCCACTGGCGAGTTCCAGGCGACAGCCGCAGAGGCCTTCCATGTAAGTAGAAGTAGTAGTCACTGTAGTAGAATGCTTTTTGGCGACGTCTCAGGGAGGAGCCTAATGGTACAGTATCGTGTGCAACTTGCAAGAATTCTAGGATACCTACCTACCTACCTACCGACCTACCTACCTACCTACATACCTACCGACCTACATACCGACCTACCTACCGACCGACCTACCTACCGACCTACCTACCTACTTACCTACCTACCTACCTACCTACCGACCTACCTACCTTCCGACCTACCGACCTACCGACCGACCTACCTACCTACATACCTACCGACCTACCTACCGACCTACCGACCTACCTACCTACCTACCTACCGACCTACCGACCTACCTACCTACCTAACTACCGACCTACCGACCTACCTACCTACCGACCTACCTACCGACCGACCGACCGACCGACCGACCGACCGACCTACCTACCTACCTACCTACCTACCTACCTACCGACCGACCGACAAACCGACCGAACGACCTACCTACCTACCGACCGACCGACCTACCTACCGACCGACCGACCGACCGACCTACCTACCTACCGACCGACCGACCGAGGTAGTTGACCGAGTTGATCGAGTTGACCGAGTTGACCAGGGTAGTGGACCGAGTTGACCGAGTTGACCGAGTTGATCGAGTTGACCGAGTTGACCGAGTTGACCAGGGTAGTGGACCGAGTTGACCGAGTTGACCAGGGTAGTGGACCGAGTTGACCGAGTTGACCGAGTTGACCGAGTTGACCGAGTTGACCGAGTTGACCAGGGTAGTGGACCGAGTTGACCGAGTTGACCGAGTTGACCAGGGTAGTTGACCGAGTTGATCGAGTTGATCGAGTTGACCGAGTTGACCGAGTTGACCAGGGTAGTGGACCGAGTTGACCGAGTTGACCGAGTTGATCGAGTCTACTGAGGAAGACCAGAGTGACTGGTCAAAAGCTGTAGGTGAGAGAACTTTTTGTGTTGGACCAAAAGTTTTAACTTAAAACATGTAACTACCAACAGAGATGAACTTTCATGATAGTTGACTTGACGTGACTTCCAGTCCGCCATAGAACACTACAGAAAGGGCGAAGATGAGGACGGATCGTGTAGAAACAAGCTGCGCAGAGCGCACATCCGCTACGCCATGTCTCTGCTTCGCTGCTGGTCGGAGGTCCGTTCGTCCAACAGAGGGGAAGACGTAACGGAGGAGGACCTGAGGCAGGCCGGGGACAGTCTGGACGAAGTGGAGAGAAGTTTGTGGGACGGGATTCCCAACCGGATGCGCTACTACTGGCACCTGGCTAGGTCAGACATGTTTTATGTTTACCGAAGGAAAACATATTCTTTTTGCTGTTTCTTCTTCTTCTCCAAACAAATAAGGTCAATAACCTGAACCAGACGTATGTCACCATGGTAACTAGTGTTGTGTTACATCATGTTGCAATTTACAGCAAGAGGGATTTAGACTCCTGTCACCATATATATGAATGTGTTTGTGTAAGAATTAACAGAGCAGACCATATGTAAAGGTAAACATTATGCATTTGCTTTGCAAATGTTACCTTTCTAGTTACGTTAACCTAAAGAGGATGTGGTTATGTAACTTTACTACCATATATTCTATTTACAATATAAACCCTAAAACTCTTATTGAATAATATCTCTAGTATTCAGGTTACATAATATGATTATAGTTACTGATACAGTCAAACCAAGTGATGTCGCCTGTACTAAGCATCGCACATATATTGGCCTACACATTGATACCACGCTTTTTTCTTTCAGGTCGGACCTGTTCAGGTACAAGAACAGGACGCAGAGAGCGTTAGAAATGGCAGAAGAGGCGCTCAAGATCGCGGAGGCGTCAAAGTTTCCGTCCGAAGTGCAGTTCGCAGAAGGTCGAGTGAAACTTCTGTCAAAACTCGTCTCTGATCAACGATCACTGAGCGACATAAAGGATAACAAATCAGATCCTATTTTGGAAGAACTATTTGAAGATGAAGACCACATCGTGACGTGCAATAGTAACAGGAACTTTTACCTAGTTCTGATTGGTGTAGCGGTTGTTTTTGTCGCTCTCTGTGTACAGTACCTCTTGTATTATCATCAGAGATGACGATTTCAGAATGAAAATTCGAGAATTCTAGATAATAATGTATGTTACAGATTATAATCTAATGTTTGTAAGAATATGTAGATTGTTGTGAAAACCTTTGCTATGTTGTCACCACTGAGCAAGAACAAGACTGGTTATCTGCTTGCAATTACATGTAGGACACAGTTTCTAATATGTTGTAGTATTTATTTCTTTGGAAAACTGTTGCTTCATACCTTAGGTCATAAGCAAAAACAATGCATGTACAAAATTTATACAAAAGCAAAGCTGGACTTTGAAAAAGATCAGTTTAATCAAACTGACTTCTGACAAGACCAACATACTCTACTCTCTTGTTATGAGATTGGTCGGGACTTGGGATTCCTATTGGGATTCCTATTTATCTGCTGCGCATGCTGTATAAAACAGGCAGGTATACTCATGCAGAAGTCTTTTTACACTGGCGTTGATGCTTTGCATGACTGTCTAGGACAAAAACGTAAAAAAAGTACTTTCTGTCATCTATCTGCTAAATGCAGGTGATTAAAGAATTTGAAGGGCTAACTGTGCCTCTACATATATACACCTACATGTATCTGTGTTTCTTTTTGAAGCTTTTGTCCAATCATCTCGATTATAGCTGCATGGTTCTATCAGCTTATTGGCACCATATGATTCAAAGGGGGAGGGGGGCATTCCCCTTTCTTTAAAATCTTCTCTGCATATCTTATTTTCTCCCTAGCTCCCCCTAGCAATTTTGAGGTACTCTACTGTAGCAAACGGACATGCATCGCTACACATCGTCACAGCCTAGTCACTAGTCTTTTTATGCTACTTTTAATGCTTTGTAAGACTGTTCTTTTTTAAGCTTTTGTCATCAGTGTCCTATCACTTCAAAGGGGAGGGGGTGTTCTTTCTTCTGCAATGTCCCTTTGCTATTTCTCCCTATCTTCCCCCAGCGATTTTCAGGTACTCTCCTGTGGCGAATGGACATGCATCGCTACACAGCCATGTAACTGCCTCCGCTACTTCCTCAGGTGTGGCGACCCTGCCTGCCGGATAGCTGGCGTCTGTTTTCGCCTGCCAGTCTGGCCACTGCGCTTCAAACCGATCTCGCATGGGGGTGTCTGTCGTAGCAGGACACACCGCGTTTACTCGGATCCCCTCCTTAGCGTACTCTGCAGCCACGGTTTTTGTTAAACCGATGATCGCCCACTTCGTGGCGCAGTACGGCGCGAACTCTGGCATCAGGCCAAGCCCTGCGGTGCTGCTTGTATTCACGATGCTCCCCCGTTGCCCCTGGAAACGACATAGGTCAGGTTTTCCCGCCCATTTTTTAGGATCGCTGACGATTCTCTCCTGTTTCAGCATCTGGGCAATCTCATACTTCATACACAACCACACACCCTTTAGGTTTACGTTTATAACGCTATCGAACTGGTCTTCTGGATAGTCGGCGATTTTCGCTCGAGCAGTGCCCTCGATTCCTGCGTTGTTGAAAGCACAGTCGAGTTGCCCGAAATGTTCGACTGTTGTCTGGATCATTGCCTGGACACTCGCACTGTTACCGACATCTACCTGCACAGCCAGACCTGGAGATATATGAAGAAACTGATGAATTAATCGTTGACTGAATAGACAAATGAATAAAAGAACTGCTGAAATGTAGAACAGATGAAATGTAGAGAAAGAGAGATAAAGAAACAACTATAAAGAAAGAAAAGTAAGTGAGTGAGAGTGACTGACTGAGTGTGTGCGTGCATGCATGAGCGAGTGTGTGAGTGCGTTAGTGAGTGAATGAATGAGAGTGAATGAATGAATGAGTGTGAGTGAGTGAATGAGTGAGAGTGCCTGCTGTGTTGAAAGCGCAGTCGATGCGACCGAAGTGTTGGACGGTTGTCTCGACCATTGCCTGGACACTCGCACTGTTACTGACATCTACCTGCACAGCTAGACCTGAAGATATGAACAATATTAATATGAATTAATCGTTGAATAGATAAAAGAATAAAAGAACTGCTGAACAGATGAAATGTATAGAAAGAGAGATAAACAAACAACTATAAAGAAAGAAAAGTAAGTGAGTGTGACTGAGTGAGTAAGTGCGTGCCTGCGTGCGTGCATGCATGAGTGAGTGGGTGACTTGAGTGAAAGAATGAATGAATGAGTGTGAGTGAGTGACTGAGTGAGCAAATGAATGTGTGCATGAGTGTGTAAATGATTGAGCGAGTGAATAAGTGTGAGAGACCTGGAATTTTCAGCATGGTGACTGTCTCCCTAGCACTGGCCCAGTCCCAGTGAACAAATGAAAGAGAGAGAGAGTGAGTGAATGAGAGAGAGACCTGGAGTTTTGAGCATGTTGACAGTCTCCGTAGCCCCTGCCCAGTCCCTGTCTGCCACGGCACAGTTGTACCCCACCTCAGCAAACCTTACTGCCGCCGCCCGCCCGATGCCACATGCGTATGTGTGTGTGTGTGTGTGTGTGTGTGTGTGTGTGTGCGCGTGTGCATGGGTGACTGAGAGACCTGGAGTTTTGAGCATGTTGACAGTCTCCGTAGCCCCTGCCCAGTCCCTGTCTGCCACGGCACAGTTGTACCCCAGCTCTGCAAACCATACAGCCGCTGCCCGAGTGTGTGTGTGAGTGAGTGAGTGAGTGAGTGAGTGAGTGAGTGAGTGTGTGAGTGAGTGAGTGAGTGAGTGAGTGAGTGAGTGTGAGAATGAGTGAGTGTGAGAGTGAGTGATTGGGTGAATGAGTGAATGAGTCAGAAAGAGAGACAGACCTGGAGTTTTCAGCAAGTCAACTGTCTGCCGAGCGCTGGGCAAGTCCCTGTCTGCCACGGCACAGGTGTACCCCAGCTCAGCAAACCGTACTGCCGCCGCGCGCCCAATGCCGCTGCCCCCGCCGGTCACCAAGGCAACGCACTTTCTCGTGGTCCCGCCGGCCGCCATGGTTCACGGTGTGTTGTGTGGATATCTAGAAAGGAAAACATTAGTTTATTTCGATACCCTTTAGTCTAAGACGACTAGTCTTCCAGGGTTCAAAACATATACATATGAACATACTGACAACAATATAAAAGAGAATGAACATACATAATCATCACCAATTATATACAGGTTAAACAAACTGATCATGAATTAACTTAACATATACAAGTTTACAACTTAGCTCATGTACAACTGGTGGATGGCCTTTATGAATTGATGCAGACTGGTCAGTGTTTTGATACTGGGTGGCAGGGTGTTCCATAGATTAATGGCGTGGCAGAGAAATGTTCGCTTTTTGCTGTTTGTTTTTACTAAAAAGGTAACATTTGCAAAAATGCATAATGTTTACCTTCTCACATGGTCTGCTCTGCTAATTCTTACTTAAACACATTCATATATATGGTGACAGGAGTCTAAATCCCTCCTGCTATAAAACTGTGACATGATGTAACCCATTTAAAAACACTAGCTACCATGGTGACAGACGTCTTGTTCAGGTCATTGACCTTATAATATGCAAAATAACATGCGAAACGACACAAAATACAGTCACGTAAAATGCAGTTCCTATAACTTGACGTCTTACTTCTTTACTAAGTAACGTTACATGTTTGCAGTTACTTTTTTCCACCACGCCCCCCTCCCCACCAACTTTCGAAGTCACTGCGCAATAATGTGTCATATTTACCAGAGCTAACGCTGTATCTTTATAAAATTTCCCTCTGTGTTTTTACTCACATTATTCATGTCACAGAGGTACTAAAATACTTGCAATCACGGTAAAAATGGCAAGAAAAAGTCCTACCTAAATGTTACAGATATCAGATCTTGGCAACCTTCGCTGTGGGGTCGTAGGTGAAAGGTTATTGGACTAGACCACTATAAAAAGGGGTGGTGGAACGTTGTTTTGAACAAATTTTGCAGACAATGAAAATTTCCCGGGGCTGCACAGGATACATCATAAAAAAACTAATTAAGTTGCCCATCGCTGTTTTTAGAACTTGAAAACCAGATTTTTCAAAGTCACTAATCTAGTCACGGACTTTTCAACCTGAAACAACAGTATCCCAATGTGCCTACTGGAAACTCGTAAGGCCATGTTGAGTTGATTATATGGATGACATCCACGCGGACATGAATTTTCGGCCGTTTTCCAAAAAAAAAGTATTAAACCATACTGTAAATCGTACAAAAAGGTTGCAAAATGAGCAAATATAAAACGAAACCAATGTCGTACAATGCCAAAATCAAACCAAAACTGCGAAAATGTAGCCAAGAAATGAAGTTGAAGACTAGATTATTCGCCAAACCATACTCTGTGCCATTTGTTCAACCTTCAAAACCACGTAGATTTCATAATGACAGCAACTTCTTTTTTGGCCAAACTTTTTATTTATTCGCACGCTCGCATCAGTTTTGGTCGGTTATACCGGCTATTCTGATACAGAAACATCCAAAACTGGGCTAAGAAAACAAACTAAGCTGAGTGACGCACACACACATGCGCAACAATGTATATAATTAGTGCCTCCCGGCGCAAAAGTGTTGTCTCAAATAAGTCGAACCGGTTTTCTTACTAGGACCTATGACGTCAAAGGGTCAGCTAGTTTGACATTTGCGACACACGTTACGCAGACGACATGATTTTTTGACACATTTTTGGCCACATTTTTTGTTTTGCCACAGTGGTGTACATAGGAGGTTAACGTTCTTGGGTGTACGTGTTAAGAACATGGCCTTTTTGCTCAGAAAGGGAAGGCAATGTTGGTTTGGCGTTCGCGGCCTGGCGTCCTACCAAAGGCAGGGTGCAGCGGCGGTCACAGAGTTTCCCGACAAAGTATCAGAGGTACGTAACACTTGTAGTGACCTTTTATAATTTGTTAAACGGCATTGTTCCTTCGGCAGTTAATACGTAGTTAATAGCTAGCCTCCATAGCATGCCAAAAACTGGGGGTTTGGGGGGTCTTCAGGGTCTTTGGGAGCTTTTTATGTGCTATTTTCTGATTGCATATAAACAACATAGCCGGCCTGGTTGAATTACCCCCGTTTCAGTTTAGAACTGGGCTAATCAGAAAACAGCCGAAGACCACCAAACCCCCCGTTCTATAACATAGTATAAGCCTGCTACGGAGGTTTAAGTTAATAGCAATATCAAGATCTCACGAGAATCAGCTATTTCCTAAAAAGGTTGATTTTTCGTCAGAAGAATTTCTCGACTAGCAGTGACCCGATTGGCTTCGATGGTAGCGACATATTTGACAGACTACTACGATAATTTGTTGTTTAGGGTTCTGATACAGACTACACCATAACAGCTACGTACAGACAAAGCCATGCCCTTGTACATACAGGTACCAAAGCATCAAATACATTGTACAATTCCATTTTATTTTTCACATCCATTCCAGAAGACTAGTAAGTTGCCAGTAAGTAAATGTGATCAAGAATCTCATAACACTGCCTAAGGCCATGTTGATTTGATTATATGGATAACATCAACGTGCGAATGAATTTTCGTCCGTTTACTCACTCACTCACTCACTCACTCACTCACTCACTCACTCACACACACTCACTCACACACTCACACACACTCACTCACTCTCACTCACTCTCACTCACTCACTCACACTCACTCACTCACACACTCACTCACTCACTCACACACTCACTCACTCACTCACTCACACACACACACACACTCACTCACACACTCACACACACTCACTCACTCTCACTCACTCACTCACTCACACACACTCACTCACGCTCACTCACACACTCACTCACACACTCACACACTCACTCACTCACTCACACACTCACTCTCACTCACTCACTCACTCACACACACACTCACTCACTCACACACTCACTCACTCTCACTCACTCACTCACTCACTCACTCACACACTCTCACTCACTCACACACTCACTCACTCACTGGAGACACTCATTCGTTCATTTATTCATTTATTCCTTTGCAGCAGCCTACTAACAAAATCGCACCAGCCGCTTCAGTAGACCAAAGCCAGAAGTTTAACGTGCGAGTGGTCACCAGACACATCGAGGTCCAGTCCACGGCCGACCGCGCCCCTCTGTCCGACGACAGACCTCTGGTCCTGCTCTTCTCGTGGTTGTACGCCAGTCGGAAAGTGTTGGACAAGCATCGCGTTTTGTACCACAGACGGGGGTACGACGTTCTGACGCTCAAGGGAGATCCTCTGTTCGCCTTTTCACCTACAGGTCTGTTTGTTTGTTTGTTTGTTTGTTTGTTTGTTTAGCCAGTCGGAAAGTGTTGGACAAACAACGCAAAAGGTATCTTGTAGACTATGTCGGGCCCCGTCGAGGGTCAGTTCAGGTTTGTTTGTTACGTTTGTTTGTTTGTTTGTTTGTACGACGTCCTCACGCTCATGCAAGGGCGACCCTCTCTTCGCGCTCTCAACCACAGGTTTTTTTTGGTGATCTCCATTAGTGTGGATTTTTACACTAATCTTCCTGGAGTCTGCAGTGAAGTGTCAGGTAGTAGTATTTTTTAATGTGCGTGGGGTGTGGCTCTCCCCACCCAAAATACGGGACCTCGATATAGCGTCCTATCCGAGGGACGTCCCTAACCAAAGCTAAGTACTCATTTTCACCTGAGTGAAGTGAGGAAAGTTGTATAAAGTGTCTTCCTCAAATAATCAACAAAGATAGAATACTTATACTCGTACTATACAAAAGTACATAAAGATGACACAGAAATGTACACAAGCAAACAATACAAAGCAGGCATATTTGGGACAAATTAGATATAACTAAATTATTTCATTTGACTACAGGTTTGGGTGGGAGAGTTGCCGAGGACGCTCTGAAGTTGATAAAGGCGGAAGCGAAGCCGACACAGCCGTTCCTCGTGCACAGTGTGTCTGTAGGGTTCGCCCCATACGCCATGCTGCTGAAACAGGCACGGGAGAACCCGGAGTACGCCGGCGTTCTGGACAGGATTGTCGGGCAGGTGGGTAAAGATACTCTTTTTACACATCATCATCATCATCATCATCATGCCTCCTGATTATAAATCCGGTGAGGTACACTCAATAAAGTTACTCCAGTACACACTGTCCCTCATGGCGGACACTAGAGCAGTCCCTGCGAGACCAGTGTCTCTCTCTAACATGGACAAAAGTGTAGTCAATGGCCGTCCCACTCTACGTCTCCCAGCAGGAAGCCACTGCATTAGTCTACCAGCTGGTTCGTTACTACGAACAACATGCCCTGCCAGGGCGAGTCTATGTCGTCGGACTACAGATGGAATGGGGGTTTGTTTGTTAGATGTTGCCTCCATGAAACATTATACACTGTTCTTAACATTCTTGTATATTCTATATGTACGATTCAGTTTCTTGCTCTGGGTAGCATTCATGGCCCATGACTCAGAGCTGTAGAGTGCATGATTTGTTTATTTCTTGCAAAGTATTTATCAATATGTGTTTCTGAATAAAGAAAATATTCACGGTTGTCGGTTAGGTGTTCGACGGTCCAGTCGGTGACACCAAAGGGTGTGCAGTCGGGGTGGGCAAGTCCATCAACAATCCTGTCGGGAAGATGATGTACACAGCCAGCGTCTGGAGCTATTTCACGTTCGTGCCGGGAGTGTTGAAGGCACACGATCAGGTATGTAACAAGAGTTTTGTTAAGTTTGGATGTCTTTAGAAAATGCATAGTTTTCATCTCACCTTGGAATGAACACGAGAAAAAGTCATAAATGATGACATTGTCGACATGTTTTTCGTTTAATGATATTTCATTATTCTTCGTAGATATACATGTAGCTGGAATACAGCATATTTTCCCCGTCTTTGCTGCTTTAGTTTTCTCTCTCTCTCTCTCTCTTTCTCTCTCTCTCAATTTCTCTCTCCCCCTCTCCAATCTTTCTCTCTTCTCTTTCTCCCTCTCTCACTCTCTACCCCCTTTCTCTCCCCCTCTCTTTCTCTCTCTTCCTCTCTCTCCCTTTTTCTCTTAGTCTCTTGAGTAACTGTTTTTTGGGGTATCTGTTTTGTTTTGTTTTGAACACAAGAAAAAGTCACGAAATGAATGAAATTACATCATCACAATGATTATGGCCAAAATATGGATGTTTTTCGTGACATTTCTGTTTTTACTTCCCCAGACCCGGTACTGTTGGGAAACCATGGTCCCGAAGACGCCGATCCTGCTGTTCGGTTGTCATGACGACCCGATGTCCACCCGAGCGTACAACGAGCGCTGCGCAGAGAGCTGGCGCATGCGCGGCTGCGACGTACGAATGCAGTTCTGGGTCGAGTCTGCGCACTCCAACCACATGAGAATCCACAAAGAACAATACGTCACCGCTTTGGACAATTACCTGGATAGTATAGAACTGTAGATACAGTTTTAACTGAGAAAAATGCAATGGTGACCACTTCTGCACCTCATTATACGACCTCATGACGAGTATGCAAACTAGTCAAGAACTGTAAAAATAGTCTTGAAACTAACTAGAAACACATTCATTATATATGGTGACATGAGTGTAAATCCCTCCTGCTATAAAATTGCAACATGATGTAACCCAACACTTGTTACCATGGTGACAGACGTCTGGCTCAGGTGATTGACCTTACTTGTTTGGAGAAGATGAATAAGAAACAGAGCAAAAACAATATATTTTCCTTCTGTGAAGGTAAACAATAAAAGACTATGTCTATTATATAGTAAAGACACCTACACTGGTGACCACTTCTGCATTTGGACCACCTGGTCATTAAAGTATTCCCAGTCCAACCACATGAGAATCCACAGAGAACAGTACGTTACTGCCTTAGATAACGAAATTTTATTGCAAATTCATGCCCGAGGGCTAATTGCAAGTACAAAAGAAACATTTGGTATAAGAACAGGCAATTTATATACAGAGAGCTACTGTTAACTCTAAAAACTACTGGGTTTGACTTCATTTTCGAAGACAGAGGAAGACAAAAGATCCCACTTTTCTGTAACTTGTGGGTTTTCTGATGTTAAGAGGAGAGTATACGTAGTTTTTTTGATAACTACCTATATCGTCTACAACTGTAAATATAAGCTAGTCAAACAACAAACATGCCCCGGATGCAAACTTCTCGTGCAACACTGCCATCTTACGGTATTTTGTCAAACTGCAAGCAAAGAAGGCCATGAACTCATTGTCTTGGTGACGCAATGTAGTTTACCTATTTTAAAGGTTCGTTTCAGAATCGGTAAGAGCTGTTTATCCCCAAATGCAGGCATGGTTCTCGTATATTATTTTAGAGCTGAAATTTAAAACATGGCCGCATAATTTCACATATTTCAATGTGTGTCGTCTGTTATATTCTTTGTTACGTACCAACTTATGATCAGGTAGTGAACCATGAATTTCAAAACACAATGTTCTTCATACAGTACACGTATATGCGGACGCCATTCTTTGGTCTGTGAAGTAAGGGCATGTGTCATAGCAAAACTGCCACATTAAAACTCCCTTGCTAGCCTTCCCAAAAGCTGCCACAATAACTAAGCCTGGTAGAGGCTATACGAGTCCACGATATAGGTACGTGGGGCTTTTTAATCTCCTTCCACCACCTTTTAGTTACCTCCTTAATTGAAGTCAGGTACCTGGGTCGTGTAAAGTAATCTCCAAACAGATCTTGCGGTGAGGGTAACACAATGGAACAATGTCCAAAGACAATATCAAATTGGCCAGCCTGTATCCATTTCCCCAAGGATACTGTCAGGCAAATGGATACAGGCTCGCCAATTTGATACTGTCTTACCACAACCGAGAGATCTGCCCTTCCCAACACAACTTTTATATATCCAGGAATGCCAGTGATCAAAGGAAAACACCACCCCCAAGGGCACAAGATCGGTGGCATGTCAGGACTCGAGCCCGGGACCTCTTGGTTCCGAGTCGAAGGCTCTGCCGCTAGGCCATACTTCCCCACTTGCCTTACCAACCTAATGAAACTATTCAGATATGATCAAGGACAATCTCTGATATTGACATTTACTGCCATTTCTTAGCACGTTTTTTTTTGCCGTCGTTTCATACTTGAGGCGTTTGAAAAAGCAAAACAGGCTCCATGATGTTTATTTTTAGTACCACAAATAGCTAGACACCAGCGTACGACCCAGGATTAAAACTATCAGTCACGGATATAAATAACTGGGTTGTGTAAAAAGAGTCTCTTTACTCAGTTATTTATATCATTTATATATAGAATTAATGGATATGTACGAAATACAAATAATTTGCCATTGCCCTCATACAGAACTGAAATGTTTCCTTGCTTACTACAACCTTCCAGCCTACAAAATAAAACTGCATTTCTATTCACATATCCCAGTCCATAAATCTCGCAATTTGTCGGGCATTTCATACTCATACCGACCTGATGAAACTATTCCCGGCTATAAATAACTGTCGACTCAGGAAGGTCTCACCACCTCGTGAGAGTCCCGTGATGCTACATGTATACACCCCCAGGCATACAGGTTGTTGTCGTCCCTCTGTCACCAGTAATTTACATACAGGTGATCAGGTGTGACGACTTCACACATATACAGGGACACAGGTAACCGTACAAGGCACAACACCTGTCACTAGCCAGGTAAACAGGAAGCAACACAGCGAAGGAGAGACAAAGGGCTTTGTATTCGTCTATACTTCGGAGAAAAAAACACCACTGACTACTGAAAAACTCACCGCTGCTTCTTGAAGCAAAGTTCAGAACCATCTTTGATACAAGGTCAGTATAACAGATCCTTTTTTGTTTGAGTTTTAAAAACTTCAAGAAAACTACAAAAAAATTTCAAGAAGAACTTCATATTGCGTTCTTCCGTGGATCTTAACTCAAACCTTCTCATGACTTTGCCCGTTTTTCAAATCAACCCTGTCCTCACTATTACAGTAGTATTCTAGACATGTATATTACAGTATGCATAGTTGCATATAACAAAATTTCAGCACAACAAAAGAAATTATATTCTGGTTGAGAAAATCTGATCAAGGACAATCACATTGTCTGGTATTTACTGCCACTTCTGGCACATTTTTCATTTTTTTTTAATTTTTGGAGCGTTTGAAACAGCAAAACAAGCTTCATGATGTTTATTTTTAGTACCAAAAATAGCTAGCTTGAACCAGCCTACGACACAAAGCAAGCAAGCAACCGTTTCCGTATTTTTGCCACACAGATATCAGTATTCTATGGGGTAGGGTTGATTCGTCTTCCTATATTTACAAAAAAATGACTGCCTTTGACATGTTTGAGAACGATTTTAAATGGCCTTAACTCACTTTTCCGGACAAATTAATGTTATGAAAGGGTGACATTTACAAGATGTACTAATTACTTTGTTCAAAAGGACGTTAGCCTTTATATATATATATATATATATATAACCTTTTGTTTTGTCTGGACCTCTCGATTTAAAGAACGTTAACCCATTTGTTGGAAAAACCTTTAAACGGACGTTAACCTTTAACACACTGACAGAAGACTTGCGTAAGAAGCTATTTGTGGCATATCTGACAGGTGTTACGAAAGAGACTTCTGCTCTAATTTCTAACAATAGTTTAGAAATTAAACCATCACACCTGTTTCTTCTCGAACCTTCTACGGTCTTCAAAATGAAGCAATATGGAATCTACATACAGCTCAAAATACATCTAATCGCTAAGGCCAAACCGTCTCAATTTTATGGATGACATCCGCGCGCGCATTGATTTTCGTCTGTTCTCCCTGTACAAGAACCAAAGCCCTACATAATGAATGTCCAAGCAAATCTTTCGGTGGCCGCAAAAACAGTATCAAATTGGCCAGGCAGTATCCATTAGCCTGACAATGTCCATTAGCTACTACTCTGGTCAATGGATAATGGAGATTATACATCATTATCAGTATTATCAGGTGTAAAACGGTTCCCTTGTGTACATTG
>NW_017804431.1:775630-776720 GCF_001625305.1 Branchiostoma belcheri
GAGCGTTACTTTTTCTCCCAATGACACTAGCTCCAGGCGAGTGGGCACATAATGAGGTTAAATACTGGGCACAAGGCGTCAATTATGGGACACATTTTTACTTGGCAATACTTCACACGCTTCTTGAAACATTTACATATTTAATGACATATAGAGGTAGTTTTTTTTTTACTCTTGCTAAAATGAGTCGTTCTAAAACTCATTTTTCATTATACAAACGGTTTAGACAAGACACACACGCATGCTCATTTTGTCAAACAAACTTTTAAAGAAAGTATATGTCAAAGCTAACGACTGTCCGCAGGTTGAAACACACTACAAACAATGGATCTTCCGACTGTACATGTACAGATCGTTTTGGCAGTGACTGTGCTTGCTCCAACATTTGAATCTTTAAACAGTATATCTATACTATCTTCATCTAAATCAAAGGACTGTTTAGCCATGAAGAAGTCTCTTGACCTAGTTGTAGTGACAATGATTCCTACATGTCAAACGTTGTAAGTAAAAATTATATTCATTTCTCTAAAACAGCGAGCCATGAAGGTAATAGCCCTTAAGTATTGTGTACACATAGGTAAATATATCAAAGAATGTTTAGACATTAGAGCAAGTAGTACAAGTTGATTTATGTATTGTCTTGTATGTAGGTTAATTTCGTTGTACCTACAATTTGTCTGTATGTCTACATGTAGTTTAAGACCTTACGAAAGTCGCTGTACTTTTGTTATGTCAATAAAGTTCTCTTTCACTCTAAGTTTGGATAGTGACAGTTTAATGCGTAGTAAAATATGTGTGCGTGATGTGACCTGTGCATTCGCACAACAGTCGGATTTAGGGGTACATTTTAGGAACGCAGTAGACTGGAAAGGCTTTTCAATTGCACGCTGAGAATTATTTTTCTTCTCCCATTTTCTTGAAAATTACTGTGCCCTTAAATGATTGTTTAGATTTACAGTTTTGAATTGGCGCAAAGTGGCATTGTACAGGGAAACATTATGTCACTGGTGTGACGCCTTTTCTCTTTCTCCCGTACTGTGTTATTGGTTAAAATGACAACATTCCATAGAATGTAAAAGAAAAGTTTGGG
>NW_017804431.1:776768-777931 GCF_001625305.1 Branchiostoma belcheri
AGGGCTTCTTTAAAACTACTTAGAAATAAGAGGTATAGAACAAATTATCGGCAATAAACACCATGTTTACAAGCGCTAATAACAGAAAATTACTATGTTTTCTTATCTTATCTATGAAACTCCCCAGATAGTCATTGGAGACTTGTCTGTTCCAATATCATATTTTACACATTAGAGAATGTTTAGATATTGGAAATTGAGATGCGAAGGGTACATGTAGTTAATGCCATAACGATAAAGCCCCTGTCACACATAGCCGAATATGGCCTCCCCAACACTGCCAAACTCTCCCAACCGTGGTTGGGAGTAGATCGGGAGCAAGGTCGGCTGTGGTCGGCTGGTGTTCGGGCGAGGTCGGGCTATAGTTCGGCTACGCCAACTTAATGTTTCAAAATGTTTAAGACATTCAGCTGTGGATGGGAGGTTGGCCCACGGTTGGGTGGTTGGGAGTAAGTCGACAGCGGTCGGCGCGTAGTCGGCAGTCAAATGTGACTCAAATTTAATTCAAATTCTGTTCTGTTCCTCAGAATCCACGAAAGACGAAAACAGGAGAGATGGTGTTCAACTCGTTGCCAGTAGTGACGGAACGTGCCATTTATGTCGGGGGGAGCAGGGTAGAACGAACCGCCGACAAAATACCGAAGGGATCTCTCAAGGAACAGCTGTCTTCTCTTTTCAGAGGTGTGTTATAATTTATCAGGTTGGTAAACGAACGAATAGCAAGTTCTTTGATCACAACCATTCGTTAATTTTTACGAGCCGATGTTTCGATGACAGTTTGTCATCTTCATCAGGGCATTTTTGGCGTATCTTATTACCTGGATGTCTAACCTTCATCGACTCATCATTTGTTGTTTTTTCTTGCATTTCTAGATGTCTGGAAGTCCGTGAGAGAATCGTGGGGGTGTGACGACGGAACAAAAGGCGGTTACGACGTGAAATCCCCCCGGATGGTTTTCAGCTCGGACCTGTACTGAGTAGTCTGCTCACAAACAACCAACCAAACAAACAAACTTAAAAAAAAGGTTGGCTGAAGGTCACAGTCTGGCCAAATTGATGCCATGTCTACCTTTTCATGTGAATGAAATCGAATTTGAGTTAGATTTTTAAGTCAAATTTGACTGCCAATCACGCCCCTATCTACTCCCGAACACCTGCCTTCA
>NW_017804431.1:777951-781217 GCF_001625305.1 Branchiostoma belcheri
CTACGCTTGCTATTATGAGGTTTGACTTTTTCTTTGCAGGCAGTGGATAATGAATAGTCCCATGTTCTAACTATCGAAGTGGCTTTTGTGATCTTAGTAGAAACGCAGTCTTTTGGTGATCTTCTAAATGTTGAAAGGATGGAGAGATTGTGGAAACTGTTTGAAATTATCTGTACAAAATGTATACACTGTACAAATATATACACTGTAATTTAAGTTGTACAAATAAACGGAATTTCACTTGGACAATTGTTTTCACTGTTAGTACTGTTGCCTACAACACACTTGAATAAAAAAACAAAACACTGTTTCCATGGATAAAAAAAACCTTCAGGCTGGAAAAATTGAGGTAAAAAACAACAACAATGAAACCTTGGCCGACATTTCGAGACCCTAAACATCGACCACTTCGATATACGTTTAGGACTTGCTAGAACCTTGGGTGCAAGAGCAAAAGTACATTAACTAAGAGTTGTGCAATGATAGACAATGATAAGTAATGTAAGTCCAATAAGTGTTACGGTTGGTGCAAATCCCATTCCTTACATTTCTCACCTTTTAAATGAATAAATCTTGCCGTCTTACCGGTCCCTTGACCGGGGGTGGTCGTGGGGGCACCTAGTGGCTGAGCACACTGCCTTCCTCCATCCCTCCCTGTCGTGAGCCAGCGCTCGGGCGCTGGCAAGGGTCAATCCGGTCCAAATAAATAATTAAAATACGGCCGTTAAAATCTCCTGGCACCAATACATTGATGGTGCCTAAAATGCGCAATTATATACATGTTTGTATTAGTTGTTATGTCTAATAATACTGTAACGATGCCTAAAATACGTCATTCAGCGTCTATGCAGAATAGCAGATAACGCTGCCATGTATTCTAGTGTTTCAATCAGAAGTCAATAAACACCCATATATATAAGTATGTTTCCATAACAAATGGTTCCAGATCATTGATGCATTCAGCGCTCGCAGCTATATGTACAAAGGTTAGGAGTGGCAGGCTATTCAGCGGAAATACCTGCAGAACTGGCAGCTAGCTATAGGGACAGGGACAGCTATAGGTCACTGACCTGCTGACAATAGTAGTGGGTAATAGTCTCCATCAGACTAAAAATAGGCAGGGTTCGAAATATATATTTTTCTTGTGGTCAGGTACTGATAGGCTACGCTGAATGTTTCAAAATGTTTCAAACATTCAAACTGACTGACCAAAATGTCCTTGGGCTGACACAACACAGTAGCGGTTATTAATTAAAAATCTCTGTAGGACCCTCGACCTTATTCGGGGTTAATCTCTTTCTACGAAATTCACAGGTGAGCGCTACAGAACAATGGCGTCATTAGCATATCTAGGTCCTTTGCGTGATCTCAAATGTCCCTCACGTCCACAAAATGGGCCATTCTTGTTTGTTTGAACCAAAGTGGCCGAAATCTCCAATGTTCTCTCTGTTTGGCTATATTTGGCCCTATATTTGGTGTTAGTCTGGTGGGTTAGTCTCCACCAGACTCTTTTGCGGACTGAATAAATCGTAGAAATCGTCATAAAAAGGGGATTGAATTGGTAAGATTGGACCCTCGATGGCCGGCTACCTTCTCTTGATAATTAAGTACCATTTTAATGCCAATTTCTACGATTTATTCAGCCTGTAAAAGAAGTCTGGTGAAGAATACAGTGGGGTCTTGTGGCGTAAATGGTATCGTGTTCGGCTCAGGACCAGAGGTCCCGGGTTCGAATCCTACCCATGTCACCGATCCTGTGGCCTTGGGAAAGCCACTTTACACATTCAACTTTCCTCTCTTTATAGATGTTAGATTTTTCAAGCTAACTGTGTGGGTACAACCCTACAGACTGAAAACCTTGAGAGATTTGTAACAACAAACCTTCTATTAGTCCGTAAATGTAGACCACGTAATTATACGTTTGTGCCTCGCCTGAAGCTACGTTGAACGGTGAACGAACTGAAGAAGCTCTTTGGCCCTAGAAGTGTACTACCGATTTAAGTACACCCCCCCCCCTGTAGTTTGTAAATAATGCTCTTGCAAAGGCAATAATCTGCTCTGTAAAGTTCTGTGAGAGTTCGCGAAGATGGAGGCACGTTTGAATCAGAAATGATTCCAGTGCAAGTAAAGTTGGGACATCCAACGCTTGAAGCTATGTGTACAAGGGTTAGGTGTGACAGGTTGTTCAGCCAAATGCCCGCGAAGCTGGTGTGCTATGCATTATAAAGCATCTGCCACACATTCAGAACTTTCCCCGTAATACCAATCAACCAACCAAGGTTGGCTGAAGTTTGGAAGCAGTTTGCCAGGTTTAGACCACGTCTAGCTTTCTATACGAAGCGAATTTGAGTTATGTTTGAGCCAAATTTGACCCCTGAAACATTGTTGACATACAGTACTCCCGAACACCAGCCAATCATGACCGAACCTCCCCCGAATGTTTAAAACATTTCGAAACATTTGGCTGGCACAGCCGAAAGTACAGTAACTGTCCGCAACACCAGCCATATTCGGTTATGTGTGACACACAACTTTACGTGTGTGTGTGTGTGTGGTTACACTGGTTACACCATGCACCGGTGATATGTACAGATACAGAGGTTCGTTTCTTTCTTTTTTTTTATTTACTTCATGTTCACCACAAAACAAGGCTCATGAGAGCAACTCAAATGTTTTAGGTTGCTTACGTACAGTCTGTGAAGACAGATGTTTGTTGGACGATACAAATACAGAACCTAATGTGTTGTAATTACGCAGAAGGGTACTTAAGGGCGCTGAAGAATGTTAATGCACACTTCCAGCTGTAGAGAGTAATTAGCCAGATGACTCCTATTAAGTATGAATGTGAGGGTCGTTTGACACAAACAGGGACAACTATAGGTCATTGAGAGAGAGAGAAAGAGACAGACAGGCGGACAAAGAGAGACAGACACAAAGAGAAGACACACAGACTGACAGAGGGTATGACTATCTACATGAATGTGAGGGTCGTCAGCTACAAACAGGGACAACCATAGGTCACTGACCTCCTCACATGGTGGGCAATAATCCCCTCCAGACCAACAACAGAGCCAGAGACAGGTATGACTATCTACATGAATGTGAGGGTCGCCTGACACAAACAGGGACAGCTATAGGTTACTGACCTCCTCACAATGGTGGGCGATAGTCTCCATCAGACTAACAACAAGGTGTCAAAACGGGCAAATAGAGAGAACATTGAGGATTTGGGTCACTATATATGCGATTCTCTCTCTCTTTATATA
>NW_017804431.1:781237-788779 GCF_001625305.1 Branchiostoma belcheri
TATATATATATATAGGGGAGGGGGGAGAGAGAGGAAGTGGGAGGGAGGAGAGAGAGAGACAGACAGGCATAACATGTAGCCTGCAGGCAGATTTGAGCTTCTAGTGAATGGAAAGAATGGTTCAAACAAACAAAAATGGCTCATTTCTCACGTGAGGGACATTTGAGATCACGCGACAGACCTAGATATGCTAATTACGCCATTGTCCAGTAGCGCTCACCTGTAAAAGTTCCAAGAAGAAATTAACCCCGAATAAGGTCGAAGGTCCTACAGAAGGTTTAATAACGGCTTCTGTGTTGTGTCACCCCAAGGACATTTTTGGTCAGCCAGTTTGAATCAAACAAAATTTATCAGTGATTCTGAATTTGCACTCGGTTAGGATAAACATTTTGAAACATTCGGCTTGCGCTGCCGAACAGTATAACTGACAACAATGCCAGCCCTATAATCGGCTAGGTATGATCAAGGAGGTTTAAAATCTTTCCTTGTTATGACATAGGCTTTACGTCGAAGGGCGGTTATACCAGCGATATGTACAGATACAGAAGTTAGTGTGATACAAATACAGAAGCTATTGTGCAGGGAATGACACGGTCATCCTACTCGTAAAATCTGTATCTGTATATCTGTACATGAATCTATATCTGTGCATGAATCTGTATATCTGTACATGAATCTATATCTGTGCATGAATCTGTATATCTGTACATGAATCTGTATCTGTGCATGAATCTGTATATCTGTACATGAATCTATATCTGTGCATGAATCTGTATATCTGTACATGAATCTGTATCTGTGTATGAATCTGTATATCTGTACATGAATCTGTATCTGTGCATGAGTATGTATCTGTACATGAATCTGTTTTAAATAAAGATATCGAGTGATTGCCATAGGTAGAAGTTAGTGTGATACAAATACAGAATAAAGTCTCATTCATTCATTCATTCATTCATTCATTCATTCATTCATTCATTCATTCATTCATTCATTCATTCATTCATTCATTCATTCATTCATACAGAAGCTATAGTGTCACGCAAACAACAAAATGGCCTATTTTTTTTAAATGTGAGGGTCGTCACTGAGATCACCCCACGAGACTAGATATTCTAATCAAGCCATTGTCCATGAGCGCTCATCTGTAAAGTTCCTGGAAAGAAATTAGCGCCCCCTCCTAATGAGGTCGCACAGAGGTATAATAACAGGTGCCAGCCTGTGTCAGCCATTCTGAAGGTTCTCGCTTGTCTCGAGTGGTCAGCTTAGTCTTGACTCGCAAGTTTTCTCACAAGAAGGACGATTTCGAAGTGCCGAAGCAACAAAGTATCCTGTTGATTCCCAGCTCGCCTATTTCAGGAAGAAAAACAGGTAAGGTCTATTAATAGATTGTCATATTGTTTTGCATGTTAAACGTGTGTTGTTTTGGGAGAAGATTGTCGCGTCTTTGTCCAGTTTTGCGCTGTCACTGTTGTTTTTCTACAACAGTACTGTTTTAGCGATCCATAGTCAGATAAACATTTTTTCCCATGGGAACCGGCTTGGGGATATTTCACCTGCTCTAGGCTACATGTACTATGCATAGGCACTTTTCTGATCACCTGTGTGACCGTAGTCTCGTTTCTAGTGTGTCCCGTAGAAAGAAGTACTAATGATTCACACCAACACTGTTAAAAATTTAGCCTGGGTGTCACCTTAGTTTCATAGTTTACTGGGACTCCCATACCCACTCCCTTAGAAACTAGCGAGTAAACTAACTAGAAATTAGCAAACAACGCTATGTATCAAAAATTCCCCGGCGGGCTCTAGTCAGCTTGGCCGGGCGCGCGCCCCTCCCTGCACCGTAGAGATACAAGGGAGCTCCCGATGGCTTGGTTACCTAGTTAAGCGACGAAAATCCCCAAGCATATCTTTTCAATGGCTTAGGTAGTGTCCAATACACCACCCGAGTTTATCTGGATAAAAAATACTAGTACAAAAAGAAAGCTTAAAATAGCATGAGAACACAAATACACGTCAAAGCTGCCGCCGCGCCGCGTGCCGGTAAAGCTGGACGTGTTATTCCGAAGAAAGGTTACACCGGCTATACAGATACAGACACGGATACAGAAGCTTAATCCTGTGCTGTGAGAGTAAAGTAGCCTGGTATCCAGTCTTATCGTAGTTGGGGCGGGTTTTCTTCGGGGCTGCAGGAGGTCTTCCCCGCCCGCCTCAGCTAAGTTCCCCGGTAGGTTTTGCACCACGGGAGTTTGATTGAGTTCACTTAGCCGCAACAATACCTGGCGTGCGAAACTCTATCAAAACTCCTACAGGTGTGACACTCCCACCGGGCGGTCTGTTCAGTTGGACGGGGGAAAACTATTGTGGCCTCGAAGACAGCCAGACCCAACCTAGGATGCAAAAACTGGGGGTTTGGGGAGTCTTCAGCCGTTCAGGGTCTTTGGGAGCTTTTATGTGCTGTTATCTGATTGCATATAGACAACATAGCCGGCCTGGTTGAATTACTCCCGTCTTTTTGACTGGGCTAATCAGAAAACAGCCGAAGACCACCAAACCCCCAGTTCTATAAGCCTGCTACGGAGGCTAATCAGAAAACAGCCGAAGACCACCAAACCCGCAGTTCTATAAGCCTGCTACGGAGGCTAGCCCCAACCACGATATACCCTTAGGCTAAAAGTAACCCGGTATCCAATCTATCGTGGTTGGGGCGGATTTCCTTCGGGGCTGCTGAAGCTCTTCCCCGCCCGCCTAAGCTAGGTTCCTCGGTAGATTTTCACGATGAGAGATTTATTAGCCCCCGGTGGTGGTCTCTTGAGTTGGAAGGAGGGAAATATTAGAGCCCCGAAGACAGCCTGCCCTAACCACGATAGACTGTGTAAGAAACAGAGGCAAGCAGTAAAAATCCCACTGGTCCCGGGCCGGGGTTCTAACCCACGACCTCCCGGGCCCCAGTCAGACAATCTAACCACTCGGCCGAAAAGGTCTAGACCCATCGGCCGGGTCAGTTGGTAGCACCTATAAATCCCCCCCCCCCCACTGTTACAACTGGATACTGGGCTACGAGTAAAGCGATGTTCGAATTGTTTCCCTTTTAAATCTTCTCACTACAAGTTCTGTTGTTGTTTTTTCACAGAAATCACGATGGTGTTCAACACGGGATCAGTTGTGATCACGAACCGGAGAATCCGGGTGTATACCGGAGGTGTAGGTGTGGACTGCGGGTACAACAAACAAGAGGTGACCTCATCAAGCAGACCGATCTCTGAACAGCTGAAATCCGCACTGGAAGGTGTGTTCAAATTTCGTATTTCTGTTTTCCTTCTACGTATAGCACAACCACAACAGGTCTCCCACCGTGCTACGTTTGTGTAATACTATGTGTATGTGTGTGTGTGTGTGTGTGTGTGTACTTCTGTGTGTGTGTGTGTGTGTACTTCTCTGTGTGTGTGTGTGTTTGTGTGTTTGTGTGTGTGTACTTCTGAGTGTGTGTGTGTGTATGTGTGTGTATGTTTTGTGTGTGTGTGTGTGTGTATGTGAGTGTGAGTGTGTGTGTGTGTGTGTGTGTGTGAGTGTGTGTGTGTGTGTGTGTGTGTGTGTGTGTGTGTGTGTGTGTGTGTGTGTGTGTGTTTGCTTGCTTATGTGTTCGTATTGTTGAGTGGGTGGGTGAATGTGCTAACCACAGACCACTAAAGGCCAGACACAAGGATCTGATTTTACAATTTATCATGACGGTTTTTTTCTTTGTCTGTCCAAACCAAACAGCCATCAAGAAGACGTTTCAACGGTCAGACCGGGAAAGGCCGTCGACAACAGCTGTTGAACACGAAAAGCAGGTAGCGGGACACTAGCCTGGGGCGTCGGGCGCTGCAGCAGGGGGCCGGCGGAGAGGCGTGCCATGTAGGGCCAACTGGGGGCTATCCAGGGCCCACGAACAGTCCTTTCTACCTCGGGCGCTGAAATTATTGTCTAAAACCTGATCTTTGTATCATCTTAGTATGATGTTATTATGAAAGTTCACCTGTGTTGGCAGTTACATGTTTAAAGTTAAAACTTTTGATCCAACACAAAAAGTTCTCTCACCTAGGGCTTTTGACCAGTCACTCTAGTCTTCCTCAGTAGAATGATCCAGTGAGGCTTGTCATGTATGATGTTATCCATATCTGTTCATACTGATTTTTAATGTTTTAGCTGATGTATACATTGTTGTGATAAACCTTTGTACTGTATTTTAATTAACGATAACAATGCAGACATGTGTAAGATTTAAGGCAAGCTTTATCTATTTTAATAATGGGCGATATGTCGTAAATATTGTATGTACATGATCGGTCATTTTAATGTAATACATGTACTATGTACATCTTTATGCTATTTAATGACAAGACAGTTCACCAGAACCTTATGCGTTTTATGTGTACACATGTTTAAAGTTCACATATGTGTACAAGCATACAATGTCAATAAAGAATATCTTGATGGAAAAATAATGTCTTTCTCACTTACTGCCCTCGGTCATTTTAGGTTCTTCTCTATAGAGACCACCTGTCTATTGTGACCAAATTGCATAGGTCCCTTGAGTGGTCTTTATACCCAGGTTCGACTGTATATGTATTGTATGTATATTTGTGAATGAATGCCTTGGGCCTACCGCTAATGGCTACTCTGAATAAAGTTTCAAAGATTGAATACTCGACATATTTAATGCCAGACGATTGTCAATAAATCTGAATCTGAAAAGTCAGCTGCTCCGCTCTAGGGCCAACATGCCTCCTGTATCTATATATAATCAATAACAACATGCCTCGAAGGTAGTCTTACCACTGTACCCACCCAGTGATTTGTAGCTTATGGTCTAACTCAGCGGGGGCTGTGGTTAAGTTGTCTTGGATGGCATGTTGGTCTGGAGCCGAGGAGCTGGTCTGTATACTGGCCCTGGCAACAGTCTGGCACCCAGGCTAGCCCTGGAGCTGAGGAGCTGGCCTGTATACAGGCCCTGGCAACAGTCTGGCACCCAGGCTAGCCCTGGAGCTGAGGAGCTGGCCTGTATACTGGCCCTGGCAACAGTCTTCCTCTTTCGACACCCCACAACTGAGGTAAAACAAGGTGCCTTTTCAGTTTAGCCCGAGAAGTCTGTTGCTAACTTAACTTTTACATAGAAGTATTTAGACCATCGCACACCGTGGTATGCCTCTACTCTGTATATAAAAATGTGCACGGTGGGTCTGTAGAGAGTACAGGACGCTGTATTTCCAGTGTTGTGCACCATTAGTCACAATGTAGGGGTAATTTCCAAGTAGATCGCTTGGTGGCAGCATGACAGCATCAGATTTAAAAGAAAGTAACATTGGCAGGACAGTACCCGATACGCTAAAGACAGCCTGATAAAAAATACCTAAAATACGTCAAAAATACGTCGAAGCCTAAACCTTTCCTTAGAGAGTATGTCAGGGGGTCAGTGAACTCTCGTCACCCACCCAGTGTACCTTAAACATCTGATTGACATCTGTCGGCGATGTTGCAAGAAAGTCCTTTGTCTACATACTATTTTTAGATAAACTATTCAAAAGACCGGTATCAAAAGAGTCTTGTGATCAGAAAAGAGACATGCTTGGGGCTTGAAGAGCGCTGTTATGAAAGCAGTGCAGTGAAGAATGTTAATTTTTAATCACATTTCCAGTTAATGACAGTCTTTTCTTCTTCTTCTTCCTCTTTTGACATCTTCAACTGAGCTCATGAGGTGCAACACGTGCACGGCGCTTTTTCAGTAGCTATTTCACGGTGCTTTTTCCACATACTATTTTTAGATAAACCATTAAAAAGAAAAGCATCAAAAGGTTCTCGTGATTAATGAAAAGATACGCTTGGGGCTTCGAGAATGATAATCTTTTAATCACAACTCCAGTAAATGACAGTATTTTCTTCTACCTCTTCCTCTTTTAACATCCCCAACTGCTAACTCAACTTTAAGATAGAAGTATTTAGACCATCGCACACCTGGCCATGCCCCTACTCTTTATAGAAACGTGTGGTGGGTTCTCAACAGTCTTGTATTTTCACCTAGTTATTGTTATATTCATGCTGGCATCCTAGTTTCTCAACTCTATACATTCTAACTGATTGCAAAACTACAGAGTACAGGACGCTGTATTTCCAGTGTTGTGCACCATTAGTCACAATGTAGGGGTAATTTCCAAGCAGATCGCTTGGTGGCAGCATGACAGCATCAGATTTAAAAGACAGTGTCATTGGCAGAACAGTACAGTATCAAATTCGATAAAGAAGAGCTCATAGAAAGTATACATGTCAAAAATAAGTAGAAACTCAAACCTTTGTTTGGAGAGTTTGTCCGAGGGGTCAGTGAACTCTAGTCACCAATTTGCCTTTTGAATGTTACAAAACATTTGATTGAAATATGACAGTGATGCGGCAAGACTTTCCTTTGTCTACATACTATTTTTATCTAAACCATTGACAAACACTGTTATCAAAAGAGTCTTGTGATTAAAAAAGAAATGCTTGGGGCTTGAAGAGCGCTGTGATCAAAGCAGTGAAGAATGTTAATCTTTTAATCACATCTCCAGTTAATGACAGTCTTTTCTTCTTCTTCTTCCTCTTTTGACATCCTCAACTGAATTGGAAGAATTTTCAGTAGCTATATATAGCTACTAGTACAGTGCCGCTTCGTTTCTGCTAGCGTATATAGGGGTGGGTAATACGAGGCGGGGGTCTTCACGTCCAGGCTTTCATGATACAGTGTAGAGCCAACATTGCTCACAATTTAGGGGTAATTTCCAAGTAGATCGCCTGGTGGCAGCATGACAGCATCAAATTTGAAAGACAGGATACACCATTGCCAGAGCCCGGACCGTATCTAATTCGCTAAAGAAGAGCTCACAAGAAGCCTACATCTAAAAAAAAAGGTGTGAACTCTTTGACTGATATCTGCCAGTGATGCGGCAAAACTTTTCTTTGTCTACCTACTGTTTTTTATAAACCTTTGACAAAAACTCACCAGGTATTGAATGAGTCTCGTGATTTAAAAAAATGCTTTAGGAGTATGTCAGGGGGTGACTGAACTCTGACTTGTTTTCGGTTGACAGCTGCATGTGGTTGGTGTGGCCAAACCTTTCTTTGTCTTCCAGCTATTTTTGGATGAAAGAATTAAAAATACCTGCACCAGAGTAATCTAGAGATGGATGATTGAGATTGGATGTGTGTGCTTGAGGCTGTGATGAAAGCAGTGAAGAATGGCAACCCTTTTATGCACAACTGTAGTTTAATTACAGGGTTTATCCAAGAAGATGATTCCTTTCCTGAAATGCGGGGGGTACGTCTTTGTGTTTCCATCTTTAAATTCCTCTGGTGCAGGTATTTTTAATTCTTTCATCCAAAAATAGCTAGAAGACAAAGAACAGTTCGGTCAAACCAACCACATGCAGCTGTCAAACATGTCAGGACGAATCTCTCAGGAACAGGCCACACATCAATAGAGATGGGCAGGTCAGTGACCTGATCTCTCACTCTCTCTCTCTCTCTCTCTAT
>NW_017804431.1:788799-812877 GCF_001625305.1 Branchiostoma belcheri
TCTCTATTTGTCTTTCTTTTTCTCCTTTCTCTTGTCTTTCCTTCTCTCTTTCTCTCTATCTCTCCCTGTTTATCCATAGCTATCTTTCTTTTTGTCTCTCTTTCACTCTTTCTATCCTTGTTTCTCTATAGCCATCTATGTATCTCTCTCTCTCTCTCTAGCTCTCTGTTTCTCTCTCTAGCTTTCTCTCCCTTCAGCTTACTCCCTCCCTCTCTACCTCTCTCTGTCTCTCTCACTCCCTCTTTCTCTCTCTCACTCCCTCTTTCTCTCTCTCTCTCCTCTCTATCGGTCAAACACACACACCCAAACACCCAGGTGTGTGACAGTTGACAACTTTCGATGAAGACATTTAGACATTGTTCTTTACAGCTACTAAGCTTTTTGAAATGTTGTTAAAATTATGGTAAATAGGTTTATATCATCATTATTGTAGATATAAATGGATATGGACAGCGTGCAGGTTAGAAATAATTCCTCAAGATACTTTGAAGACACCCCGCTGTGACAAATTACTTATATAAATGACCTTTTCATTCTGCCTAACAAAATGGCCGCCAGTAGATGAGTTACGAGTTAGTTGCACGCTATGTGTCGGACCACTTCATTGAAAACAGGTCGACTTGAAACATTCAACCGTTTCACGCCTGGTGATTATTCTGCAAAACTGCAACAGTTAATTATTTTCCCACGATCGGTTGGTATTTATTGTGAATGGTCAGTGAAACGCAACATTACACAACCAAGGAACCCGCTACTTAATCTCAAGGCAAGTACCCCAATTTCACACTTAGATTCGTAACAACATAGTTTCCTACAAATTAACATGACTCGGAAAGTTTTACGTTAAATTACAATAGTCTACATTGATTTCATACAATCCGATGTCTTTCAAATCAACAGTACGGTTGCTAAATATAATTATAATATGTTTGAAGTCAAAACTGTTGGTCAAACACAAAAATTCTCTCACCTAGAGCTTTCGACCAGTCACTCTAGGTGAGGGAAGTTTTGTGTTCGACCAAAAGTTTTAACTTTAAACATGTAACTACCAACACAGATGAACTTTCATGATAGTATAATCTCAATATATACTGTTATGTATACTTTTGAATGTTTGCGTTATACATCATTCTTTTGTAGATATGAATCGTATAAGTTACTCTCCCATGACCTGTGTATTTTCTTAAGTAGATGATCAGCGAACCGTAACAGGACATACATAAGACCTGCTATCTTCACGTTAGTCTAATGACAACATTGGTTTCTGTAAATTTCGCCTGTTGATTGTTTCCCACGACAATAATGTTTAGGTCGATGGTCAGCCGCAACAATACACACTAAGATATGCATTAGATGTATAAATATATAGACTATGACAACATATTTATACACCAACTTTACACATAATCTATCTTCCATTTTCCAAAAATTAAGGTTTCAAATTAAGATCTGTGTCTGCCGAAAAAAAAGCTACGAATTCATACAAATTCTCCCAACTTTCATGCTCAAATTAACAGTATTGCTGGACATCTAACGCTTTTATAAAATGTACATCTATACCATACTGTAACCACGAAAGTATTACAAAATTCACATAGTATGCCACTTATGTGCCTCTCTGTTGTGAAGCCAAGTCCTACCTTTTTGGTGTAAATGCTGTAACTCAGTGGAAGCATACATTTTACAAAAGGGTGTCCAGTCCGGTGTTTGTGTTTGTTTGTTTGTTTGTTCGCTTTAGTCCATGGTGTCAACGGCACCACTTCCTTGTCGGGTACGGTTAGTTAGTAAGTCTGTCTGTCTGTCTGTCTGTTTGTTTGTTTGTTTGTTTGTTTGTTTGTTTATTCCACGTTATCAGCAGTGCGTCTTCCTTTTCAGTTTTGTTTGTTTGTCAGCAGTAGGACTCCCGTGACAGGTAAGGCGTGCTGCCGAACGACCGCCGGCCGTACTTGCTCATGTCTCCGAAGTAGAACACATCCGAGTCGAGACTCAGCCTGTACCCCGACGCCTCCGACGTCCCGTCCACGGTAGACTGGCTTCCCCAGCTCCTCAGCGTGCCGCCAATGGAGGAACCGATCGCGCTGTCCTTACTGTCCCACCTGAGAGAGAGAGAGAGAGAGAGAGAGAGAGAGAGAGAGAGAGAGAGAGAGAGAGAGAATGGTTTATCAATTTTTTTGTCCAACATGAAATCACAAAACGTGGTGACGGAACACGCACTCAAGTTTTTTTCAACTTATATTAATACCGCCACCAATACAGGGGACAATACAATACTCATTTACACCTTAGCAAAGTGAGGAAAGTCGTGCAAAGTGCCTTTCCCAAGGGCACAAGTTCGGTGGCATGTCAGGACTCGAACCCAGGACCTCTTGGTTCCGAGTCGAGCACTCTGCCTCTACGCCACACGAACCCACTGTTTATTTGGTTTATTGGCACCATACAAGTAACATACAAAAGCCTGTAAGCAGCCATATTTTGCTGAATTGAGAAGGCTTGAAAACACAAGATGCGCTTATAGTACAGCTATTTGATAAAAGTTCGTTACATTTGATAAAATGTCTCACCTTTTCAGCCCTTTAGTCGTGGAAATGTTGTGTAGATCGACCCGACTGCTGGTTAGTGGGGCTGGCGAGGGGCTCATCTCATACCCGTCGTCGTCCGCGTCGTACTCGTGGTCGGATTCGGGGATCGTCTCCAAGTCGGTGTCTTCGTCGGAAAGGTAGTCGTGTCGGCTGTCGTGGATTTCCAGATCGCGTAGCTCGATGTCGAAGTAGGTTCGCGCGACGAACTCCAGATCGGCGCGGAACTCGCTAAAGTCGAAGGAGCGCCTGTCCAAGGAGTGGTTGACGTCTTCCTCCAGGAGGCAGACTTGTCTCAAGAACCACTCCAGCCGTGAGAGCTGCTCCTCGTCCAAACCGTCAACGATGTCCATCAGGCGCTGGTGGCGCTTCGCGAGGTAGTCGGCGCTGCTGTTGTCGTACGACGCTTCGCCGTCTTCAGACAGGTCTTCTCGTGCTCGGGGGTCGGTTGTCAAGAGCCACGACCACTCGGCGAAGTCGGCTGCCGAAACTTCGGTGTATCTAAGCGAGCTCCATTCCTCGAAGAACGCATTCCTCCCTTCTTCTTCTCTGTGGTCGTTTTCAAAGACGCTTCTGTGCCTTGATTCTTCGGTGTCCTCTTCGAGGCGACGTTGGGAGGTGTAGGAAAGGCTACCGTCGGCAGATCTGGCTTGTTTTTCCTGCCAAGACTCTTCGTCTTCTCCCTCGTTGTCTTCAAAGACGCTGATGTGTCTTGAGTCTTCGGTGTCTTCTTGCCATGCAACTTCGTCGTAGTGTTCGAAGACACTTGTGTATCTTGAACCCTCACTTTCACGGCCGGTGACTTTGTACTCTCTCACCCCATCGCCTTCAGTCGAAGCTTCGCCATTCGAGCCCTCCGGGTGTTGTTCCCGCCACGCATGGCCGCTCTCTTTCGTCAGATTGATCTTTTTCTCTGACACGTAGGTTTCGTGATCTTTCTTAACTGCTTGGGTCGACTTTTCGTCAGAATCTGTTGTTTGAACCTCAGACTCTTGACAGACGTTCATGTATTGGCGCCACTTGTCCGTGTAGACTTCCCTCAGCGCGACTTTGATTGGCACGCGAATCAGACGACTTTTGTTGCCGTTCTTGTCGTTTTCCCGCGCTAAGGTCTCCCAGTCGGCAGCTCTGCCGTGCTGACACTTTGAGTGCCAACACTCTTCCTCTTTTTCCTCTTCTTCCACTTGCCTGTTGTGGTGAAAACTTTCCCTCTTTGACAATGATTCCTCTGTGTACGCCTTGTGGTCTTCAGTGGGCGACGCTGTGGTGTTATCTGATATTGTACTGATCGGTGTGTGTCGAAGAGAAAATCCGTCGCTATTGTTATTTTCCCGTCCGCCATCTTTGTCCCCTTGACCTCTATAAGTGGGTTCGAACTCCTCTTTGCCACGGTGTCGTTGCCCCTGCTTCTCATTAGCAGTTGTCTCCAGGTATGTTTTACGTTCTTCGTTTACTGAAACCGTGATGTTTTTCGATGTTTCAGACGAGCTATGTGACGCCTTCCGTCTTTGGTTGCCCTGGTCCTGAAGTAGGTCTTCATAACGAACGCTTTCCTCTGTCACACGAACCTCCGAAACACCCCTATTCCGTGTAACATGCTTGCCGGGCGAAACATCATTGCAGATTTCTGTGCCATCTTCGATGTTCTCCTCATGGGTTGGCGTGTTACGCAAACGATATCGGTCGCCATCATTGTATTCCAGCTCTTCAGTTTGGCCATTTTGACTCACAGAATGCACAACGTCTTCGTGTAGGTCGTACATGTCAGACCGTTGCTGTTGATACCTTTCAAATGATGATGTTGATGTCTGTACGCGGGATGTGCGGATTTCAGCCAGTAGTTCCTTGATCTCTTTTGCCAGCGCTCTCATCGCCTTGTGACGCAGGCGGTACCCGTCGCCATAGTCGTGGGTTTCCCAATCTTTTGCGGTTTCTTGTTGAGCCGAAAAGTGCCCAAAGGGACACCCGTGTATTTCACAGAATGACCCATCAAGGTTTGAACTGTGTTCTTCATTACTTGTCACTGTGCTGTGCTTGAATGTTGTGTTACTATAATTCTTGTCCCGTACCCTTTCAGGCTCTTTGATTGTGTGTCCGTCTTGACTACTCGATGGCACAGATATTTCTTCCTCTTGGTGCGTTTCAGTGCGGTGCCTTTGGCTTACATAGGATGAAGTTTCCAAGTACGATTCGCGTTCTTCATTCCGTGACACTGATCTGTACTTGGAAGTTGTGTCAACCAAACGATTTCCGTCGTCATAACTGTTGTTTTGTACTCTTTCGGACTCTTTGGCGGTGTAGTGCCTTTGACTAGTCGAGGGCACAAATTCGCCATAGCGCTGCCCTTTCTTTTCAACGGAGGATGTTTCAAGGTACAAATTGTGTTCTTCTGTTAGTGATGTTGCGTTTTGTCCGGATGATGTGTGAACTAAACGATTCTCGTCGCCATAATTGATGTTCTGTTTGCTTTTGTGACTTTTGACGGTGTACTCCACTCGACCAGTCGAGGTCAATGACTCGTCTTCCACATACTGACCGCCAAAGTGTTGCTCTTGCCTTTCATAGGAAGGCCGCTCCCTGCTTGACGTGTGCTCTTCAGCGAGCGACGCTGTGGTGTGCCTGGATGTTGTGTGAACCAAACCATAACCGCTGTTCCGTGTGCTTTCAGGCTGTTTGACACTGTAACGCCCTTCACCGTTCGATGACACATGCTCGTCTTCCACATACTTCTTATCTAAGCGTTGTTCTTGCCTTTCATAGGAGGACTGCTCCCTGTATAACTTGTGCTCTTCGGTGTGCGAGGCTGTAGTCTGCCTGGATGTTGTGTGCACCAAACCATAACCGTTGTTCCGTGTGCTTTCGGGCTGTGTGACAGTGTAACGCCCTTGAACATTCGATGCCACAACTTCTTCTTCCACATATTGCTTATCAAAGTGTTGCTCTTGCCTTTCATATGAAGACGTGTCCGGGTATGGCTTTCGTTCTTCCCTGGGCGACGCCATGCTTTGTTTGGATGTTGAATGACGCGATCGATAGTCGTCGCCATGTTTGTTTTCGCTCCCCACGCTTTGCTGTCCGCCATCTTTGTTACCTTGACCTCTAGAATTCGCACCTTCCTCTTCTATGTAGTTCCTGTCGAATCGTTCCTGTTCCCTTTCATCAGACGACACTTCTGTGTGCGATCTAATTTCTTTACTGAATGGCTCGGTGTCGTGTCGTGCTGTTGGAATGATTGGCGTGTGACGCAGACGATATTCGTCGTCATTATTATTTTCCCGCTCAGCGGCTTTGTCAGGTTGACCTACTGAGGGCACGGATTTTTGCTCAGCATATCGCCTGTCAAAACTCCGCTCCTGCCTTTCCTCAGTGGTTAGCAACGTACTCTGCCTTGACGTCTTGTTGATTGACGTGTGTCGCAGACGATATTTGTCGTCATGGCTGTTTTCCCGCGCAGAGATTTCCCGCTCTTTTGTTCTGTGTCGATGACCTTCAGAAAGCACAGACTCTTCTCCCGCGTAACGCCCCCCAAATCCTTGACTCTGTCCCTTAGAAGAGGACGTTTTCAAATGTGCTTCATGACCACGTTCTCCCTTGGGTGATGCTGCACTCTTCTTTGATGTCACGTTGATTGACGTTTCATGCAGACGATACCCGTCGCCATGGCTGTTTTCCCGCGCTGTATTTTCCAGCCTTTCACCTTGACCTACAGACGCCAAAGATTCCCTGCTCTCATAATTTCTGTCAAAGCGTCGACTTTCTTTATCCACATAGGATACATTTAGACGCGACTTGCCTTCTTCACTGAGTGCCACACCGCCATGCCTTGATGCTTTGGACGAGCTATTCAAATAGGCCTTGTCAGCTCCTTTGCCCGGGACTTGAAGCAAGTGCTTGCCACGGATGCTTTCTTCAACTCTGTAATCTTCTGGTGTCTCACTTTCTCTTGTTAGAGGCTTGAAAGAGGGGAAGTTGTGTCGGTATTCCCTCCCATCTTCGTCCGTCACGACCAAGTCCGGTGGCTCCGGGCGGCACCAGACCTTTCTCCCCCGGTCGCGAGTCGGGCTCAGCAGCCGACGGTGCCACTGCGCGTTCACCCGCCGCCTTCGCCTGTCGCGGTACCACCGGTCGTGGTACGTCCCCTCCTCGGGAAACGGGTCCAACACCTTATGGCGGAGGATTCTCTCTAGAAGCAGCGCAGTCAACATGGCTGGCAGCGGCTGTCTAGGTACACCTCTGTTATAGCCTCTAGTGTCACTGACGACAGGTAGTGGATGCTACCTGAAACCTCTGACCGTTTCCAAAATCATATCCAGTTGCTTGAGTAACTGTTTTTGGAGACCTGGATGTCTAACCTTCACCGACGCTGGCACCTCTGTTGGATTTTAAAGATACACCTCTGGTTGCAATGGCGACTGTCAGATCTAGCTACACCTCTGTTTAGTAGCCTCTAGTAGTGCCACTGACGAAAGGTAGTCCAGGATGCTACCTGAAACGTCTAACGGTTTCCAAAATCATATCCAGTTGCTTGAGTAACTGTTTTTCGCGTATCTTATTACCTGGATGTCTAACCTTCACCAATACACCTCTGATAGTTGGCGATCTCAAAGATACACCTCTGGCAATGGCGACAGCGTTCTTCGTTCTTTCCCCGCTCGTCTTGTTGTCGCTTCTGCTCGGCTTGGCTGGTAGAACGGCCTCCCAGGCAACGTCACAGATAATGGGGGAGGGTGGGTCATGATTAATGAAGCTCGGCTGGCGACAAAAGAGCCGCTCGCACGCACCCGAGTGGTGTTAGCCTCCTAAACAGACTTTTGAGGGGAGCAACTAGTATGCTGGGAACAGTTTTGCCGCCGATGGACTTGGCCGGGTAGACACTGTTCGTCGCTGCTTGCACTTGGTGACCTGAAAGCCCTCTTAGGCGGTGAAACAGTCCCTCCTAGGCATACTTAGTAATTCGCGTCGCTCCCCGAAAAAATTAACATCGCCCCCTCAAAAGTCTGCGAAGGAGGCTAAACCCGAGCGATGTCATAATGCCGAGATTGGCAACCGACCAACTCTAGACAGGGGAGGGATGCTTGTTAAAGTATTAAGTGGAATTAACCTGAGAAAGATAACCATCTTCTTGACATAAAGGCGACTTTATGAAATTAAAGCCAAAGTGTCAGCCACCCTGGAATCCTATCTTTACAATGTCTTTCATAAAACTCAGAAAGAAGAGAGGAAACACCAATTAGAGCATTATGTTGGTGTTAGCCTCACAATAGAGCCATCCTACTTTTATTAAAAAAGACGTAAGACCAAAAAGTAGCCACCTGGTTATGTAATGCTTTTGGTAACCTTGACATTATTCTTATCCTTGTAAGGTCTCTACGAACCTTAAGGCCTACCTCGAACAGAAAAGGTTTCTCAGATTATCATGAAAGTTCATCTGTGTTGGTAGTAATCATAGTAAAATGTTAATCTTTATTCCAACTATTTACATGGATCAAATTCCTTCATCAGGATAATTAATGACCAATCACTTCACAACGTGATCTCTGTAAATTGTGTGTTGGAATAAAGTTTACGTATTACTATAGAAAAGGTTTTTATCACTACAGCATTTTCTAAAATCACCTACAAAGGCCACCTGGATGTTGTTCCCAGTAGATTTCCGTTTAAATCTCTTCAGCTATGGTTACAAACCGACCTGTCATGTATGTGTCTATAAACTCTTACGTCGAGCATCCATCTTAAAAGAGTGGTCCCGTTGGTATTAAAGAATGTATGAATAAATAATGTTAGTAGGAAGGTTTGAATAGAAAATGGACTGCTCTCATATTACTGTAGTCCGTATATTACCGGATTATGAATAAAACGAATGAAGGAACGAACGAGTGTAGGAGTGATTATAATAGGGTAGAATTATAATGGATTATTTCATCCAATAGTGGTGGGATGGACATTTAAAAAAGGAAAGAGAACATTAAATTTTTCCGTTAATTATTTTGATAGTTCAACGTTGTTGGCATTTTGAGGCCACGGCGCATGCTCAGTTTTATTATCTCTTCACTCCCTGTGACGTCAGATGTCAGAGTAATTTGATATGTCAGTAATTTGACCCTCCCAGCTGCACTCCCGTGTTAACTAGGCACGACTGCTTCACTTAATCACATCTAATGCTCTGTATTATATCAATACGTGCGCCGACATGATACGGTAGTGGATATGATTATTAAACTTGAGCCCCTCCCCTTTTTCAGATTTTTTTCTTATTATTATTTTTATTCTCATTGGTCATCACTCACTCACTCCCTTACTCAGGCATCTAGTCCTTCACTCACTCGCTCACTCACTCAGTCATCTAGTCCTTCACTCACTCGCTCGCTCACTCACTCACTCACTCACTCCCTCACTCATTCACACACACACTCACTCACTCACTAACTCTATTTCCACCTCCCCCATTAAAATTTTGACCAATTGAAAACATCAAAGACCGCGATATTGAATTGATTTTGACACCATGAAAAGCTTTTACTCTGATATTTTGTGACAGACTGCGAAAAATTAAATGGTCCAAAATAATTGTTATATATCAGGCTTTTAACAGCATCAGTTGTGCATTTTTGTGGCTAGGGTAGCCGAACGATGCTCTAAGATTTGAAACAACTGAGATTTTAATCCAAAACAAACAGACAAGAAAGCTTTTGTTCAATTTACAGTAATTTACTGTGACCTTGTGACCCTTTCCAGTTCGGTGGCACACGTCACGTCACATGTAAGCATCGGCGGCCATGTTGGATTCCACATGACCTTTCTGGGGGTCATCTAGATCTGTAACCGCCATTCTAAAGTAAATATGGCGTCACTAGCATACATATGTCAACATGCACACTGCCAAACACGATTACGCATACATTTACAGAACACACACACACACGTACACACACACATGGACACACAAACACACACACACACACACACACACGTACACAATTACAATAGTATGATAAAAGACACTTAACTGAGAGTCAAAAAGATATTTGTATTTACAACTTGAAGGAAGAATTATACAATCTCTACAATCATATGTATGGCTTATAGCAACAGTAGATATACAAAATACAGTTACGTACAGATCTCTGGTCGTTACATGTACATGTATGTATGCATACCAAAACAGTTGTAGATATTACTGACCAAAAACGAAGCACTAAAATTGCAATTACCCCACCCATTACAATATATGCCTAGATAAAGCTATCGTTCTGTAAAACTCTTTTTATCAACTTATAAGCTTCAGCTATAGCCATTTCACGATATATAGGCAATCTGTTGACAATATTGATGTAAAAGTGACGTTTTCAGATAAACTAGAACATTTTCGAATAATTTTTCTTAATGTCACATAAAGAAACTTACAAAATGGCAAAGAATGTTGATGGAATTGAAAGCTACAATAATATTTTCTGAAGATTCTATGAAAAAGCATTTCACAAAATGGCTGATCTTGTTGTCAAATGCTGCTATCCAGACAACTATAAGAGGTGATATCCATAGATAAAGCCCAAACGCTTTCTTACAATTACATACACTGGCTAGTGTATGAAATTCATCGATCTAACAAAAAGTAAACAAAGAACGTTATGACCTATGACCTCTGACCTGCGGGACCAGTGTTCAGATATAAAGATAATTACATGGTGACCTTTCAACAACAGAAAAGCTAATTTCGCGGCACAAATGATGCCGTTAGACTGGTTTTTGTAGGCGTGGCTTGCTAACAGACACGCGAGTACTGAATTTTGCTCCAGGCGAAAAGGGTTTAGCTCCAGAATAGAATAAACAACCTATCTCACAGGTCAAAGGTCACACAGAAAAAAAGACAAAAAAAATAGAGCTTTGGGGCATCACAAATGGTAACAAAGTCACCTTATGCTTTACATTGTGTTAAAAATACAGTACTACTTTCACATACTTTTCATAGCCTTGCTACAAAAAAAATTGCTCAGTAATCTTGCAAGACTGTACGAATCATCATTTAGGTTCTGAACTTTTAAAAAAAGAATTAGCTTATCTAATAGAAAGTATGGCGTGAAAGTTTTCTTATATGATACAGGTTACATATTTTATAGTATTTGAAATGCAGTATAAAACAATCAGATAGGTGGAGTAACTATAACGATTACGAATACAGTACTAGATTTTCCGCTAGGTGGCATGACTGATAAGTCTCCTAAGTTCTATTGAACGAGTTAATGACAGACTGAAATGTTAATAGTTAGCGCCAATCGAATGGATAAGATGTCCTCAGCCAATGGCGTTGCCCCTCTAGAGCACGTGGCTGTCACATCTAGAATTTCGATGGTACAAGTTAGACCTCAAGGACCAATGGGGTAGCTCAAAAACTTTCCTGAAAACATGAAAAATAACCTGAGTATCCGTCTATGTACAATACCTCAGTCGTTTTAGTCTACAAAAAAGTTAAAAACAAACGTCAAATAATGTAGTGTTAAATGTCACGTCAACAAACAACATGATACTATGTATCAGCTAGACGTAGTGTGTGAGTTGTAATGAATTATGACCGTGAAAGGTGAACACAGCTTAAAGGCATCCTATGCAACTTCAGGGCGGCAAAAATGGATTTTCAAAGTCAACGTTCTGGCCATTCTTTTAATGTAGTAAGATAGATCAAGGATATATACAGAATAAGGTCCTTGGTTGAATCAATTCTATCCCATAGCGTATTGATAACTGTGAGGGAAAAAGTTGATGTCGCTGACAGAAAATGGTTGCTTGTTTTGTATCACAGGCAGGTTCTAGCTATTTATGGCTGGTACCCATAAAATTACGAAGCTTGTTTTAGTTTATTTCAAACAGTTAAGTATGGAATGATGCCGAAAATGTGCTAAGAAAGGGGAGTAAATGTATGAATAGCAGACAGAAATCTTCATCCACGATTTTTTGGGTCCGCCCTGAAATTGCATAGGATGCGCTTAACGCTGTGTATGGTAGTACTAGTACTAGTGGTGAAGATGGTACTCGGTCATGCATTAGGAGACGCTGGTGTCTGTCGCAGGTACATGTAGTTTCGGCCTCTTGGTGGGCTCTGGCTACACTGGAAGGAATTACAGGGAAAACGGCGCGTTATATACAAGCGTGATCAGGGGTGCCAGGGTACCAGAGTATACAGCGCAATTTTCCGGAATGCAGCGAAATTTTACGGAATACAGCGCAATTTTACGGAATACAGTGCAATTTTACTAGTAACTGTATACTAATACGATTGCACTGTATACTAATACGATTGCACTGTATTCCGTAAAATTGCACTGTATACTCTGGCACCCCTGGTGATGTTACACGTGAGCACATGGAGTTATTCTGCTAGCTCATTCCCAAAACCCAAAGCCCAACACCACAAACTCTTGAGCTCGTAGCCTCTACCAGACGTCGGGAGGCAGTTGGAAAGAGTAGAAATCGGCCAAATAGAGAGATAGCATGCCGAGAAGTTTGTCTGCTGGAGAGTACAGTTTGCCGCTTTTATACAGTTTGATCGTAGCGACTCCGCAAAGGCTTCGGGAGCGGCAAACTGTTCTCTCCAGCAGACCAACTTCCTTGGCATGCTATCTCTCTATTTTGGCCGGTGTCTACTCTTTCCAGCCGCCTCCAAAAGCCTGGTAGAGGCTGAAACTCTCGCGTTAGTACCGACACCATGGAGTGTTACCAAGTGCAAGCCATCATCCATTTATATCTAAGCCACCATCACACGACTAAAGACGAACTTCATCAAAAGTTCTCATATGGCTGATTCGAAAATCAGTGACTGACTGCCACTACCATCCTCCCCTGTTGGTGAGAACTGCGAGCTTGGTGAAGCACTGTTGGAAACTTTTTGCGGTGAACCATCTACGAAAGCAGGCAGTGAGGTACAACTAAGGCTATTCTTTCCGGCTACTCGCTGTCTTTTCGATTTCCTTGCGGTCCAGTTCCTTGGTAGACTGCGGCGAAGCCGAGCTTCTATTGCACCCTTGTTGGAAGCGAGCGATACTATTGCTGAGTTTCCCCTGGTAATGTTAGCAAAACGCCCCTGTCCGGCACACCAGCTATTTCTCCGTAATCCTTCTACACCAGGCGATAGTTCTCCACACCCCAGCTTGCCACCTCCTGCGCTAGAAGACCCTTTCTGTTTCTTACATTTCGTCTTCGACGTCCTGTAGAACAGATTCAGTCCTCCTTTTGGCTCGTCTTCTCCGTCGCTTTGTGACGCCCGCTCTACGAGGATGCTTGACGGTAGGGAGTCGAGTTTATCGTCTTCAGAACCAGGTGTGTTTTTCGTCGTCGCTTTGTGAGCGGAAGAGCTCCTCTTCTTCCCACGTCGGAAGAAGTCTTTGATACTTTGTAACTTCGGGCTGGTTGTAGTTTTCTGGGACGGTTTGCTGCTGTCTACTTCAGGCGACCTGATCGGTTCTTGCTTATGTGGCGGACTGTCTTGTCTGAGGAGCGCCGGCTGGTGCGAAGAGGTTAGATCGTGTTAGTTTGTGCTTCCCTTAGAACTTTGGTTAGAAGCTTTTTGTTTCATTTAGTGCTTCTTTTTTTGTCTATCTGTGGAATGTTTTGTTTTGTGCACGAGGTGTTCCAACCCCCTTCTCCAAATCAGATTTGTTAAAACGTTTTTGTGCATCAAGTGCTTTTCGTGTACATAATGTCTTGGTGCATTTGGTGCCAAACAGAACATGTACAACTAAAAGAATCGGTCTTCACTGTACAGTCGAAACAGAGCAACGTCCATGTCAAAAACAATATAAAGAACCTAAGATATACACAAAACTGTTCAGCTGGTGTAATTTTGAATTTGTATATATGTATTGTTATCTGATGTCCCGTATGGTGTAGTTGTGTATACATGTAACGTACTTATCCTTTATGTAGATTTACGTTTATCAGCCCTTGCTGCTTGTAATTCTGTGTTGTTTGCATTTGAAATAAATAAATGAATAAGATACACAATGAGAAGTATGGACCTGCATAGTGAAGTATAAACGTTAGGAGCTCATCAGCCACAAGCAAATCATGCCTGGGTTTGCGGCCATTATATGAAGCCAGGGTAAGATAAGGCTGGGAATAGGCAATGAACCTGCGTTTTTATGTGTTAAAGGCTACAGTGAACTGTCTGTTAGGAGGTTACACTCCCTTTCCACCAGAGCCTGTGGTCCATGAGCGACTAAACATTTGACAGGTCACTCATTTCTTTTAATACAAAGATCAATTTTACATGTCTTTCGGTGTGTTTTGTATTCTTTTTAAATCCTACTTTTGACTAACAGTGTCAGTCCTGTGGAAATGGGGCCTAAAGAGTGTGTGAAACCTTTCCCCAAAGATTTCTCTATCTATAAGGCTTTCCAGTAGTATCCTCCAGACTCCTTTGCAGGATGAATAGATAGTAGAAATTGGCCTAAAAGAAGTGCCTATTGCCTGGCAAGCTGGACCATCTATGGTCGGCCAACTCCCCTGGCCAGCTACATTCTTCTGCTATTTATTTATTCAGCCTGCAAATGAGTCTGGTGGAGACTAGCTTTCTAGGTCTTGGTTCCTGTGAAAATGGGGCCTAGGGCTAAGGAGTGTGAAAACTTGGCCAAGAGATTCTTCCATCTACAAGGCTTTCTAGAGTGTTTGTCAAAGTAGGAGGTACTACTAACCTTGTGTTTAAAGTCCTCGTCGTCCCAGAGACTCCCCTCGAAGCTTTTCCTCTGGCTGCGCCGCCGCATGCTTCTGCCTCTGCGCAGGCTGCTGTCCTCCGGCCCGGGGGAGGTGGAGTCCTCCTGGCCTGTCGGTGTGCTGTGCCTCGGCTTGCCCTTCCATCCCTTCTCGTCTCGAACCAGCTCGTAAGACGGTGAAGAAGACGTGACGCTCGCATTGCTGGAGTCTTCAGAGCCGATGGATTCTTCCGGGTCCTCCTCAAAGCTTAAGCTGTTCACTTGGACCAGCTGGGCTTTAAAGATGCCGTCTCTGGCGGGAGTGCTTTTATCCGTTGGAGAGAACACTGGAATATTGTCGTCTTCAGCAAAGGACTCGCTGGTTTGGAGATTTCTAGGAGAGAGGCCCCCACTCTCTTCAAAGCTGCTGCCGCCAACATACACGAGGCTGGCTGTGTAGATGCCTTCTATGACCTCCCCTTCTTCGTCGACTGGGACTGGAAGTTGGGTATTGGAGATTTCTTGCTTGTCGTCTTTCTGAGACTCAGGTTCGACTGTTGTTTGTTTCTGTTCCGTCTTTGCTTCTAGCTGTACTTCATCTTTAGTAGTGGCGTCTACTTCTTCATCTCTTACTGGTATATTTGAGGGGATGGGAGCCATTGTTACTCTGTCTTTTTTATTGTGGTTGTCTGACTTCAGCAACGATTCGAACAGCTCCACAGAACGTGCTACTTTAGGCATATCGCTGATTATATCAGGCTCTCGCCTCTCTCGCTCGTTTTTGTCGGTGGTGGTTTCCTCGGAGACTGCTTTTGCTTCCTTGTCCTGCACAAGAATGACGTTCATCTCAACGCGGCTTGTGCTCGTGTGCCTTCTCTCTTGTTCTGTACTTTCTGAGGAAACCTTCCCGTTTGGAATGGAGTGATGTTCAACGACGTGCTTTTCTGATGGTTTGGGTGAATCATAGGCTGACTTCTCTGCCTCTTTCGTTATTTCTGGCTTTGTTTTCAACTCTGAAGGTGGCCTGGTTTCATTTCTCATCATTTCAGGCTCTTCTTGAATTCTATCTTGTTCAAGGTTGCTTTCCTCTGATTTCGTGGTTATATCGTCGTCTGTTTCTAGTTTCTGAGTTGGATTTTCCTTTTCTAGAGATGACTTGCTTTCATCGCTCTTCGTTTCCGGTTCGTCCTGTTTCAGGTTGTCTTGAAGATTGACCTGCTTAGACGTTATAGTTATGTCTTTGTCAGTGTCCAATTTCTGACTTGGACTTTCTTCTCTCTCGGAAGGCTTGTTTGACTTTTTCGCTGTGTCAGAATCGTTTTGCTCTGTGTCATTATGGTTGGTGTCTTGGGATTCGATGCTTGTTTCTTTTTCTGTGTCTTTCTTCTGGTGCAAAAATTCCATTGCAGACGATTTACTCACTCTATCTTCACTATTATCCTTCTCGGATACATCAGTCGCTTCTTTTTCTGTTTCCATGGCTTCTTCAATTTGTTCCTTAGCAGGTTCTTGTTTTTTCTGCTCCTCTTCAGCCTCCTGCTTTGTCTTCTTTATATCTTCCTCTAGAGGCTCGACAGGAGACGGAGACTTGTCAAGAGTCTCTGTTCTAACGGAAAACGGACTGTCGTTGAGAGATCCGTTTCCGGAATCACTTTGACGTTCCGGAGTTGTGACGGACGACTGGAGTTCCGGACCTTTGACAGGATGCCGTTCCGGACTCGTCACGGAAGTCTGGCCTTTGTCGTCTTCAGTTGTCGAGTCTAGAGATGATACGCTGCCGCTTAGATCATGCGAGCTGCCAGTTGTGTTCGGGCTTGTAGTAAACACTGTTTCTTCTACTTCCAAGTTAAAGAGTGTCTTGGCAGTATTCTGTAGATCCTCAGAGACACTTGTGATCTCTGTGCTCCTTCTCACCATGGTGGACTCGGTCTGTTCCAGCAAGGCGTTGATCTCTTCCATGAAGTTCTTGTTCTTTTTCGACTTGTCCTTTTCCTTTGAGCTTATTGTCGTCGCCTTGGTCTTGTCTTTGTACGTCTTTTTGCTGACTTTGGGGCTTTTGGACACATTTGGTGGAGGTGGGGCGACACTGGTAGGTGACTTAGCTGCCACCAGCTCATTTAGCAGATCTGGGCCGATCTCGCTGGCTTTTAGGTTCACCGTGATTTCAACAACAGGCATTTTCTTGGGATTTTCCTTCACCACAGCCTCTGACTTATTGGCGATGTCATCATTTTCTTTTTGGATGCTGGAATCTTGGGTCTTCTCAAAGACACTATTGGTCTTTTCTTTTGATATCTCTTCTGTGTGGATGGACGAAGTGTCTTCCTGTACCTTGGGGATTTCTTCTACCTTCTGTTTGTCTTCGTTTTCAGACGTTTCTTTGCTTTGCTGCCCCACATCATCATGGCTCTTAACAGTCGTCTCTGTTGCATCTGTATCCTCCTCTTTTATATCTTCCTTATGCGTATTTGCCACCTCTTTCTTGGCTTCCTCTCCAACGATTTCTTTGTTCTCTTCAGCGTGGGTTTCTTTCTCAATCAGCTGTGGCCTTTTCTCCTCTGCCATATTGTTGGAAGATAATGCTTTCTCTTCTGTGACTTCTGATGTCTTCTGCACATCTAGTCCTCCTACCTTTGTATCCTCTGACTCTTCCTTTGTCTTGTCTTTAACCCCATCTTTCTCTTCAATGGCATTGTTCAACTCTTTGACTTTTTCAGGGATGTCATCCTTCACTGCCAACGGCGTGATTTCGTCGTTTCCTTCGTCTTTCTCTTCAACGTGATTTAGGCTATCGTTCTCGTGATCTGTAATGTTATTGACAGTTTCTTTCATTGCCGAATCCTGTTCCCCATCTGTGACATCAGTTTTAGTTTCCTCCATCTTTTTGTCCTTGTCAGAAACGTCTTCTTGAGCTTTCTGTGTGCTTCCTGTCATGTCTTGTGGCTCGGGCCATACATTTACTTTTTCTACCCCTGTCTCTTCCTCCAATTTCTCTTCTTTTTCTTCAACTATGTCCTCTTCTTTTGGATGAACTTCTTCCACTTTCCCCTCTGTCTCGGTAACTTGTTTCACATCTTCCAAACCGGCATCCTCTTTCCTCATATCATCCTCCAACTTCTCTTTCTCATCACTTTCAAGCCTTTCCTCGATATGACTATCCTCAACCTTTTGCTTTACTTCCGCCTCCTGCGCATTCAGTGCTTTCTTCTCATCTCTATCTTCTTCCTCCACCCCTCTTTCATCCTTTGAATCTTCTCCTACGATTGAGCCCTCCTCCACCGTTAGGTCGATGACGCTGCTGTTAGCAGTCGAGTCACTCAACGGTTCGTCCTCCTCGTAGATGGTGCTGAGAGAAGGACGCCTTTCCTCTATCCACTCCTCCTGCATCACTGGCAGACCGAGGGAGTCCAGGAAGAGATCAAAGGGGTTGCCTGGGTTGAAGTCGTTTGGGGGAGCCAGAAGCTCAGGGAGGGGGTCGTTCCTGGATAAAGGGGGAGGAGTGACGGGGCCATCGACGCCATCGTCTCCTCCTTCGAAAGAGATGAAGCTGGGAGCAATTGGCTGGTCCCGATGGCTTCCTTCCGTCCTCAATAGAAGTTTCTTGGCGTCATTAAACGTTTCCTCTTCTTCGCTACCTACTTTTGTGGACTGATCATCGCTCGCTCCTTTCTTGTTTTCTGTTTCTTCATGATTTGATGTCTTTGAGGCAGAATCACGCCCAAACTCTGCCGTAGACCAGCCGTTTTCTCTTGTGGTTTCCTCCAACGGTTTGCTACTCTTGTCTCCACCTTTAGACTTTGAGAAATCAATCACAACTGATTCATCCTCACGGCTACTCCCATTTGTGACTGTTTGCTCTTGCTTTGTCAGTTCGTCTTCGAGATTTCGATGAATCTTGCGCACCTGTTTCTTTGCTTCTTCCATCTTCTGTCGTTTCGACTTCAGGAGTTCTTCAAGTTGGTTTGCCCTCTGTCGTGCATCGTCCAGTCTGCTCTGTTGTCCGTCCGTTACTGTCATAGCGGGAGTTGGGCTCGGTGGCATCACCTGTTTGCTACGTTCCTGTTCGAGGAACGCAGGTGAGAACTTGATAAATGGCGTCAGGTTTTTCCTAACAGGTGTTTTCTGCGTCGGTTCCGATGTTGTTACCTGCCTTTCTTCATGATGCTCTGCATGCTCCTGTTCTTGTTGCTGATCCTCTTCTCTACCAGTTGGTTTCTTCAAAGTCAGCGACCTCAGACTCTGTCTAAATTCTTCCAGAGACGCTGCCTTGACTCTGTTCGCTCTGTCGTACGCTGACCCCTGCCTGTTTAGTCGATCTAGTGAACCACCAGTTCTCTGTGGAGTTTTATCTGCATTGTTTTCCTCGGGGATTTGTTCGCCGTTTTCATCAAAGCTACCTGGATCGTTATCTGAAGGCTGCTGAAGTGATGTTGACTTGAAACCATACGTTCTTCTAGACTGTGGTGTTCTTTGCCTATCTAGTCTATCAAGTGATGCGGTCCTGAGTGGTGTCTCCTCTTCTTGTGCTGCCTCATCTGTGTCACCTAAATCGTTTCCATCCTCATCTAGCATTCTATCAAGCGAGGACGACCTTATACCGTAGGTTCTCTTAGATGTCGGTTTCTGTCTGTTCAATCGATCTAGGGACATTGTTCTTAGTGACGTGTCTTCTTGTGGGTCGGGTAAGGATTCGGCTGAACCAGCAAACACGCTGCTGGCCGACTGTCTAGGCTGCCTGGCGCGGGAACCCCAAGACCCTGACAAGTTCTTTCTGCGGTTTAGGAACCCTGCTAATGCGGACTTTCTATCCGTAGACCTGGCATTGCGACCGTGTTCTGTAATGTCCATTGCAGAGTTGGATAGCTGAGGGGACATCTCTGACAGAGGGACGGGCGGATCATGCATGTCTAGTATGTTCTCTGCACTACCGTAATGAGGGCTGTCTACTGTGAAAGTTGTCAAAATGTCGGTCTTCGTGTGAGGGGTAACCTACTTCTTCTGAGCCTGGTTCGTGAGAGTAAGGAGGCAAGGAGCTAAACTGTTCAAATCCGGGCTCATGGCGGTATAACTCCTGTTCAAACGGGGCGTCTTGCATTAAGTCATGCCCTGATTCCTGCTGAAAATGCCCGTCGTGTGGCGCGAAGCCGTTACTTGGATGTGGTGGATGGACGCCGCCATGTTGGGAGAAGTCCCCCGGGTACCCCTGCCCTGGCCCCACCGGACTATACCCCACAGGTAACCTCGGCATTAAAACAAACCCTGCGGGGTTGGGATCTAACCTTACGCACCTTGTAATGGCCGTCTCGTAGTCTGGGGGAGGTGGTGGGAACGACGCTCTGCTCCGATCGTACACTTTTCTCTCATACACAGGCTGTGGTCGTTCCTGAACCGGTGGAACGAATGGTGATGGTCCATTTTTTACTCCATCGTGCTCGTCCATTGTCTGTACGGCACCGGTTGCTTCTTTGTCCATTGGCGAATCCTCTTTTTGTTGTTGTTGTTGTTGTTGTTGTTGTTGTGTAGACAATTCGTTCGGTGGTTCCAACTCAGGGGATGGTTCGCTGTCGTCCATTTCTGAATTTACAGGTGGTTCCAGTTCTGCTTTGTCAGAAGAAGCGTTAGTTTTCAACCCCGCATCGCCCACGTACAGTAACGACTCATCTGACCTAGACGAATCAAAATGGCCGCCGTTTTGCTGTGGCTCAGGTATTTCATGGTCTACTACGTTGTAAACATCCGTCTTCACGGCTTGCGACCCCGACACCTCTTCTTGACTTCCAGTCGCCACATCGGCTGAATAAACACTTGTTTCGATCACATTATCGGAAGTAGGGGGCTCGTCTTGTTCTATGGCCATTTCTTTACCTTGAATTATGTTGTTCTCGTTTGAAGACACAGCACGCTGCTTTGGTGTAATAGTCTGTAAGGGAATGTCTACAGTTGTCTCATTATGCTGATCGTTACCCACCTTAACGACAGGTTCTAGCACGTCCGGTAGGTTCGTGGCCGATTCAAAACTGGCGTCGCTACTCTCGGATTCATTCTTCTTGTGTTTCTTTTCCTCTCGGTGTGAGTCGAAGATGACCCAGCTTTCTTCCAGGCCGAGATCGTAAAGTTGCTTGTCTTCCGTGGCCTCGAAAACGTCTGGGTTTTCAGTCGGTGGCTGCTCGCTAGGGCTCCCGGGAGCGTCGGTTGAATCCTCGGTGGACTCCCGAGACACCAGCCTCGCAAAGGAGCGGAACTTTTGCCGTATGGCCTCCAGCTTGGCGATTTATAACGTCCTCCAACCTTGCATTTAAAAAATACCGAACCTGTTGGTCACACCTCGTTCGCACTACCTACTGTTTGTCGTCGACGATTAAATCTCAACGGAAAAGCGCCCGGGGGTGTCTGTCATACCAACGGGAGGACCCGGCCATTGTGGCCCTGCACTGACGCATGCATAACATTATAAACACCCAACAGACAAAAATACCAACTTAAACCGGCAATAATAGCCCTAGCTTCAACGGTTACTGGTACAGACTAATATCTGTAACGCATAGAAAATGCACATAAGCATGGCACATTAGTAATAGGGGTGCAAAATGTGTAAACCTCGATGATATTATGTAGCCCCTAGCCTTGCCCTGAATAAAAAGAAAACGTCATATTTGGCCTTCACATGTCAACTCTTACGTCCTGATTGGGACATTATGACATTAACAGCCTTCAAACACGTGTGTGACGTTAGTTTATTTCTGTAGCCTTTTGTAGCGTTTAGACTTCCGTACGTATTTCAAGTCTTTCTTGTTCCTTTTTACTGTACCAATTGGACCATTTGCCTCGTTTTGTACATGAAAAAGCACCATCCTACATCTGCTTGTAAAAGGGTATGTTACAGAATAGGATTAAACCACATAGTGCCACTGTTTATTTGGTGAAATGAACATTCTTTTCTTACCGACCTGGAGACCGCATGTACAATAGATAGATCAGTAGCGTGATATCGTGAGTAGACAGACCATATTTCTCTCTTAAATTATTCATAGGAAGACTTCCCATTTTCTAATGAATTGGGAGGTAATCGCGTACGAATTCCCCTTCGAAACACATTGTGGGTAACATTACTTTTCTTAGGACCTCTCCGTGTTCACTAGCCTCTACCAGGCTACGGGAGGCGTCTGGAAGGAGTAGAAATTGGCCAAATAGAGAGACTATATTTCGCCAAATTGTACTCTTCTAGTATATATAGCTACTAGTATATATATATAGTGCACCAACTCCCTCGGCATGTTATCTCTGTATTTGGCCAATTTTTCAAACTCTGTTCAGCCGCTTCCCGAAACCTGGTAGAGGCTACGTATTTACGACCAAAACGGGTTTTTCATTGTTTTAAATGGCAGTTTTAGACAACTACTTGCTGACACTCCGCCCATTGTGTAGAACAGGTAGTGTCAGGTGGGCCGGTGGGGCGTCCCTTGGGGAGACACGCTCTGAATGATAATGCACTGTATAAATGTTCAAGCAGATATTATGTGCTAGGAAAGATGGTCACGTACTAGTATACTGAATATACCACAACTCCTTCTAACGTTTAACACTGGTCAAATTTCAAAATGTGAAAATGGTAATAGGACGTACGACTGCTTGGGGGTCTAGCTTTGAGTCATTTATGCTTTAAATGGCTCAAAGCTAGACCTATACTGGCAAAAAAGAATTATTCTGGGGTCTAGCTTTGAGTCATTTACTAGTATGCTTTAAATGGCTCAAAGCTAGACCTATACTGGCAAAAAAGAATTGCTCTGGGGTCTAGCTTTGAGTCATTTATGTTTTAAATGGCTCAAAGCTAGACCTACATTTAATATTTTAAGAACAGGTAAAAGAACTGTTCTGGGGTCTAGCTTTGAGTCATTTATGTTTTAAATGGCTCAAAGCTAGACCTACATTCAATATTTTAAGAACAGGTAAAAGAACTGTTCTGGGGTCTAGCTTTGAGTCATTTATGCTTTAAATGGCTCAAATCTAGACCTACTAGTCTAAACTCGTAAACAAAATGACTGTTGTTAGAGATACCATCAGTCACCAGAGCAGGAAAAGTGAGTGTAAGTTGGCACCCTCCCAAAATACACGGTGTGGAATTTAAAGACTGGCCATACACGTTTCCCTTTTACACAAAGTTTATCACTCAGTAATCATACACCTAAGCAGTGTGTAGTGTATTACCCTCATAGAGTGCTAAGGAGTGTCCCTAATGTTGTCTTTTTTTCACACAATATCAGGATAAAGATACATCCCCACCCATGCTTAATTGTAACCTTTAAAGCTGAAATGACTACCTACCCTGCTGGCTGAAAAGGCCCTATTGTAGTCCACGGGAAATTACATGTCTTTTCCAGATAACATATAATCAGGGACGGAAACTTGTGGGGGTGATACACATGTGTCTCCACCCTAGCCTCTACCAGGCTTCGGGAGGCGGTAGAAAGAGTAGAAATTGGCCAAATAGAGACTGAGATAACATGCCAGGGAAGTTGGTCCGCTAGAGAGTACAGTTTGCCGTACCCAAACTGTACTCTCTATCGGACCAACTCCTCTGGTATGTTATGACTAGGCTCTCTATTTGGCCAATTTCTACTCTTTCTACCGCCTCCCGAAGCCTGGTAGAGGCTATATCTACCCTATCTTTTTATTTATCGGTTTAGCTGTGAAAGGCGCAGAGCAACAGCTGTCCAACTAGCCACTGGCTAACCCCACTAACCCTTCTGGCAAAGACAATACAGAATATGTAAACACGTATAATGTGTACCTATCACTGATAATCAATTTCGGCCGGCCAGGCTAGTCTTGTATACTGTATATAGAGGATTGTATGTTCTTAAGGTAGTGATTGAAATGTGATGCGTCCATTGTAAACAAACAGTGCCATGCCCTACCCCTGAAAAGAATGCCTGCCAGTGTAGTCTTAATCCGACCTCTTCTCGCACCAGATACAGCTACACTTAACAGGTGAACTGGAGTGGAAAGACAAGTGTCCTGACCCGTACATTCCCATACAAGCGAAAATACTGTTACCTTTTTCAAACTCCATAGACTGTAAATAATGTTTCGGATGCTCGCTAGAGTAGATGCCAAAATGCAAAGTGCCTAGTCTCTAACAGACTAACTACACTGGCTATATATAGGAGAATATTTACCGGGGGAGTTTGGCCGACTTGTAGGTTTGACTGGCCGCGCTTCGGAGAAAAAGAAACTTCCTTCCCGCGGCCGGACTCCCTTGGCCAATTCTACTCTCTTTTTTGCCGAATTCTACGATCCGTATCCCCATAGAAAGGCCTGGTGGAGGCTACAAGTGCCCACTGTGGAATACGTATAGTTGTATCACTCATTCTAGAAGGTAATAGCCCTTAAGTATTGTGTACACATAGGTAAATATATCAAAGAATGTTTAGACATTAGAGCAAGTAGTACAAGTTGATTTATGTATTGTCTTGTATGTAGGTTAATTTCGTTGTACCTACAATTTGTCTGTATGTCTACATGTAGTTTAAGACCTTACGAAAGTCGCTGTACTTTTGTTATGTCAATAAAGTTCTCTTTCACTCTAAGTTTGGATAGTGACAGTTTAATGCGCAGTGAAATATGTGTGCGTGATGTGACCTGTGCATTCTCACAACAGTCGGATTTTGGGGTACATTTAAGGAACGCAGTAGACTGGAAAGGCTTTTCAATTGCACGCTGAGAATTATTTTTCTTCTCCCATTTTCTTGAAAATTACTGTGCCCTTAAATGATTGTTTAGATTTACAGTTTTGAATTGGCGCAAAGTGGCATTGTACAGGG
>NW_017804431.1:812897-817680 GCF_001625305.1 Branchiostoma belcheri
TATGTGCTAGGAAAGATGGTCACGTACTAGTATAATGAATATACCACAACTCCTTCTAACGTTTAACACTGGTCAAATTTCAAAATGTGAAAATGGTAATAGGACGTACGACTGCTTGGGGGTCTAGCTTTGAGTCATTTATGCTTTAAACGGCTCAAAGCTAGACCTATACTGGCAAAAAAAAAGAATTATTCTGGGGTCTAGCTTTGAGTCATTTACTAGTATGCTTTAAATGGCTCAAAGCTAGACCTATACTGGCAAAAAAGAATTGCTCTTGGGTCTAGCTTTGAGTCATTTATGTTTTAAATGGCTCAAAGCTAGACCTACATTTAATATTTTAAGAACTGGTAAAAGCACTGTTTTGGGGTCTAGCTTTGAGTCATTTATGCTTTAAATGGCTCAAAGCTAGACCTACTAGTCCCAACTCGTAAACAAAATGACTGTTGTTAGAGATACCATCAGTCACTGGAGCAGGAAAAGTTGGCACCCTCCCAAAATACACGGTGTGGAATTTAAAGACTGGCCATACACGTTTCCCTTTTACACAAAGTTTATCACTTCGTAATCATACACCCGAGCAGTATGTAGAGTATTGCCCTCATAGAATGCTAAGGAGTGTCCCTAATTTTGCCTTTTTTCACACAATATCAGGATAAAGATACATCCCCACCCATACTTAATTGTAACCTTTAAAGCTGAAATGACAACCTACCCTGCTGGCTGAAAAGGCCCTATTGTAGTCCACGGGAAATTACATGCTTTTCAGAGATAACCTGTAATCAAGGACGGAAACTTATGGGGGTGGTACACATGTGCATCTACGCTAGCCTCTACCAGGCTTCGGGAGGTGGCTGGAAAGAGTAGAAATTGGCCAAATAGAGAGAGAACATACCAGCGGAGTTGGTCCGCTAGAGAGTACATTTTGCCGCACCCAATAGTTGTACTCTCTAGCGGACCAACTCTCTGGCATGTTATTAGGCTCTCTTTTTGGCCAATTTCTACTCGTTCCAGCCGCCTCCCGAAGCCTAGTAGAGACTATATACTTTTTATTTATCGGTTTAGCTGTGAAAGACCTAGAGCCAGGACTGCCCAATTAGCCAGTGGCTAACCCTTAAGGCAAGGACAATAAACAGAACGTGTATCTAAACATGTATGATATGTATCTACCACTGGTAATCAATTTCGGCCAGCCAGGCGAGTCTTGTATACTGTAGATATCGATAGAGGATTGAATGTTCTTAAGGTAGTGATTGAAATACGATGCGTCCATTGTAAACACAAAGTGACATACCCTATCCCTATGAAAAACGCCTATCAGTGTAGTCTTAATCCGACCTCTTCTCGCACCGAATACAGCTACACTTAACAGATGAACTGGAGTGGAAAAGCAAGTGTCCTGACCCGTACATTCCCATACAAGTTAAACACTGTTACCTTTTTTTATACTCCGTAAACTGTTAATAATGTATTGATGCTCGCAAGAGTAGATACTGACATGAAAAACGCTCACTGTGGATATAGACCTACACCTGTAAATTTTGTGACAGGTTAATGTGCACTAAAAGATGTGTGTGCGTGTCGTGACCTGTGCATTCTCACAATAGTCGGACTTCGGGGTACATTTTAGGAACGCAGTAGACTGGAAACGGTTTCTAGTTTCACGTTGACAACGAGTTAGTTTTTCTTCTCGTTCTCTTGAAAATTAATGGATCACTAGAAAAAAAGCGACGTCTTGAATTTTATTTCATCTCTACAGTTATGAATTGGCATTAAGTGCCATTTTAAAGAGAAGTTCCGTCGCTTGGGTGCGAAGGCTTTTTGCGACACTTTTTTTGGTTAAAATTACAACATTTTATAGAATTTTAGAAAAAAAGTTAATAAAACAAACGCAAGAAGAAATTTTCGTAGGGCTGCTTGAATTGTCTGACAGGATGGTTCTGTTGCCCAATTTTAGTACAAGGTCTCTCCAATTAACCGTGTTTATGTAAAAGCTGACCTCTGTCACTCTCCTACCCTCTTTTGTTCGCCGGCCCGACCCGCAGGACTTGTCACAGTCATTACGGATCTTCTCTGGTTGGTTGAGCAGGGCACACAGGTACCTCTGACGTCAGAGGAAGGGCACACGTCACCGTGACGTCACACAACGTCATATGGATTCAAAATAAAGGATGCGGCTTCAGAGTAGGAGTTTTGCGACTAAATTTGTTTACTGAACGAAGTAAAATGACAGTTATATCAACACGTAGTAAAATGAAAGTTATGCTTAGCCCAATATGAAATACGAGCATAACACAAAATGTCGCAACCGTCTTGAATATCCCTCTCAGGTGTCTTCCACGTTTCTTGAGGCACAAGTCGTCAGTTCAGCCTTCGGTTCGTCTGGAGTCAAACCGACGCTTTTTAAGGGAAGGAGACCAAGAATTCAAAATTTAAGGGTGAATATCTTAAAGCACGCTACATGTATAATCATAGTGAACCGAGTAATACACAGTTACAGACACTTTGAACAAGAGTGGTGTATATAATTATGAGTGCACGTTGAATAAATTCAATATAATCTATTAAAAGATTTTGAACATGAATGAAAAATCTCACCACACAAGGATAAAATAAAACTAATGAATTATACACATACAAGAGAGACATTAAAACACCTAATAATTCATATTGACAGAGTGCAAGACACAAAGAATCCTTGGTGCCTAGCCTGTATCCTTCCCTACTTCCATCCTACCTGGTTCCCCTGTCCACCAACCGGAAATTAGGGTTCTCTGAATGGCAGAGACCTGGTAGTTTATGAAATACGGCTGGATACCAGGCTACAAAATACCGCTATGGCCTGAAATATCCCTGCAAGGTGTTGTTCTGGTGCTCCGGAGGTACACGCCTTCAGTTCATTCTTTAGGGCGTCTGGAAGAAAAGAAAGACACATGCAACTTCAACATTTATTTTTAAAGCAATCCTTCGATAACTTCTTAAGATATGCAGATAAGATAACTTCTTAAAACAGGACCTTCCCACAACTGCACCGACTTTGGTTTGGTCTGGAGCAAAGTCGTGGGAAAGTCTTGAATGTGTGTATGAAGTTCTATGCCCGAATGGTTTAGAGTAGTAGGATCAGGAAGGATTCTGGATAGTCTCTATCGTATCCAGAACCGTGCCTGTCTAGTTCCATGCCTGAATGGGTTAGGGTTCTGGATAGTCTCCAAGAACCAAGAAGTAAATTTGCCCCGGCCGCGGTTCTGGATGCGTGTGGACTATCAAGAACCGTGCATGGGAATGGTTCTGGATGAAGCACGGTTCTGGATAGCACGACCGTCCACTCACTCGTCTTGTTCATGAGCGGCGTGACGTAGTTTTCCCAGAATGCACAGTTCTCGGTGCTGGGTCCGGCTAACATCCGGGGTACTCCCGTGTCCAGGACCAGGTACCGGCCGTCTGCCACGCTGAAGGGACTCCAAACCGTCCCGTTCTGGCTGTTAGGGTTTCTGGGTAATAAATATCATATTACGTTATACAAAGCCAGAAAATGAAGACATTGCGCGAGTCTACCAGGGGACCAACCTCAAAACAAAGGAATGGGAAATCTAAGCTCTGAAAAAGAAACTTAGAGAGCTACTGCTGCCTGCAATGAAGAAGGCACAGTGAGTACTCGTGAAATGAAGGAAAATTGATTGATTGATTGATTGATTGATTGATTGCAGCCAATATGTTTAAACAAATTTTGTCCCTACCCAGTCCTGGCGAAGTTAGCCCAGTGGCGCATGACCCTGCGCGTCAGGTTCTTCTCCGTCTCGTTGAAGCCGAAGCCCGGGTCCAGCGGCAGGCCGAACACGAACGGCAGCTCCTCCCCGTGGATAACCCCCATCCAGGGCGGGAAGGGAGACACGGACGCGCGGTGGGCGAACCTGGGCAGAACGTTAGAGCATTAGAGCATCGGAGCATTAGAGCATTGGAGCATTGGTCCAGGAGCATTAGAGCATTGGAGCATTAGAGCATTGGTCCAGGAGCATTAGAGCATTGGAGCATTAGAGCATTGGTCCAGGAGCATTAGAGCATTGGAGCATTAGAGCATTGGAGCATTGGAGCATTGGACCATTGGAGCATTGGAACATTGGAGCATTGGAACATTACAACATTGAATTGGAGCATTGGAACATTAGAACATCGTTTGGTTGATAAACAAACCCACCTGTACATGTATGCTGTGGCCCCCTCCCTGACATGGGTTCGCCCAGTCATGACGTCAGGACAGACGAAGTAGAAGTCGCCATACAGCCGGTCCAGCGCGTCGCGGTGCATGCTGGGACTGTTCAGGTTCTCCCAGTCCGTGTACTGAAACGCCGCCGCGTCCACGGCAAAGTTGTTAATCTCGGCTACCATGTACGGGATGCCTGCAAAAAGGGAAAATCAAACAAATCTTAAAGAGTTAAGCTCACTGAACAGCCAGTCTTCAACTGGTCATGACAGGGAAGACAGGCGCTATGTGCAGTATCACAGATATTATATAATGTCCTTGATAGTATATCTACAGGTTGATTGTACCGCGCGGGGAAATTCCTGACAAGCAACAAGAGTAGACAACGACTTAACGTCCTATTCTAATGATAAGGACTTACACAGACACTCTTTTAAGCTAGTGGCAGGTATGCCGGTGAGCGACAACAGTGTCATCCATAAAATGAAGTCACTGTGGCCTTTAATACCTGCCAGATACTGCTCCCTGGTGATCAAACTCTCCGTGTCCGCGCTGAAGCCCGGAGCCGCGTAGTCCACTAGGAAG
>NW_017804431.1:817700-819546 GCF_001625305.1 Branchiostoma belcheri
TTTTTAAGGGAAGGAGACCAAGAATTCAAAATTTAAGGGTGAATATCTTAAAGCACGCTACATGTATAATCATAGTGAACCGAGTAATACACAGTTACAGACACTTTGAACAAGAGTGGTGTATATAATTATGAGTGCACGTGAATAAATTCAATATAATCTATTAAAAGATTTTGAACATGAATGAAAAATCTCACCACACAAGGATAAAATAAAACTAATGAATTATACACATACAAGAGAGACATTAAAACACCTAATAATTCATATTGACAGAGTGCAAGACACAAAGAATCCTTGGTGCCTAGCCTGTATCCTTCCCTACTTCCATCCTACCTGGTTCCCCTGTCCACCAACCGGAAATTAGGGTTCTCTGAATGGCAGAGACCTGGTAGTTTATGAAATACGGCTGGATACCAGGCTACAAAATACCGCTATGGCCTGAAATATCCCTGCAAGGTGTTGTTCTGGTGCTCCGGAGGTACACGCCTTCAGTTCATTCTTTAGGGCGTCTGGAAGAAAAGAAAGACACATGCAACTTCAACATTTATTTTTAAAGCAATCCTTCGATAACTTCTTAAGATATGCAGATAAGATAACTTCTTAAAACAGGACCTTCCCACAACTGCACCGACTTTGGTTTGGTCTGGAGCAAAGTCGTGGGAAAGTCCTGAATGTGTGTATGAAGTTCTATGCCCGAATGGTTTAGAGTAGTAGGATCAGGAAGGATTCTGAGTAGTCTCTATCGTATCCAGAACCGTGCCTGTCTAGTTCCATGCCTGAATGGGTTAGGGTTCTGGATAGTCTCCAAGAACCAAGAAGTAAATTTGCCCCGGCCGCGGTTCTGGATGCGTGTGGACTATCAAGAACCGTGCATGGGAATGGTTCTAGATGAAGCACGGTTCTAGATTGCACGACCGTCCACTCACTCGTCTTGCTCATGAGCGGCGTGACGTAGTTTTCCCAGAATGCACAGTTCTCGATGCTGGGTCCGGGTAACATCCGGGGTACTCCCGTGTCCAGGACCAGGTAGCGGCCGTCTGCCACGCCTGCGCGGAACGGACTCCACATCGTTCCGTTGTTGCTGTTGGGGTTTCTGGGCAATAAAGAAATCTATAAAGTTAACCATTAACTACTGTTAACCGTTGACTGCTGTTAACCGTTAACTACTGTTAACCGTCAACCACTGTTAGCCGTCCGTCACGCTGAAGGGACTCCAAACCGTCTCGTTCTGGCTGTTAGGGTTTCTGGGTAATGAATATCATATTACGTTATACAAAGCCAGAAAATGAAGACATTGTGCGAGTCTACCAGGGGACCAACCTCAAAACAAAGGAATGGGAAATCTAAGCTCTGAAAAAGAAACTTAGAGAGCTACTGCTGCCTGCAATGAAGAAGGCACAGTGAGTACTCGTGAAATGAAGGAAAATTGATTGATTGATTGATTGATTGATTGATTGATTGATTGATTGCAGCCAAAATGTTTAAACAAATTTTGTCCCTACCCAGTCCTGGCGAAGTTAGCCCAGTGGCGCATGACCCTGCGCGTCAGGTTCTTCTCCGTCTCGTTGAAGCCGAAGCCCGGGTCCAGCGGCAGGCCGAACACGAACGGCAGCTCCTCCCCGTGGATAACCCCCATCCAGGGCGGGAAGGGAGACACGGACGCGCGGTGGGCGAACCTGGGCAGAACGTTAGAGCATTAGAGCATTGGAGCATTAGAGCATTGGAGCATTGGTCCAGGAGCGTTAGAGCATTGGAGCATTAGAGCATTGGTCCAGGAGCATTAGAGCATTGGAGCATTAGAGCATTGGTCCAGGAGCATTAGAGCATTGGAGCATTAGAGCAT
>NW_017804431.1:819567-822063 GCF_001625305.1 Branchiostoma belcheri
ATATTGACTCGGTCATGGATTATGGGGTGACATTTCTTTATTCATTTGCAATACCACAATTTACGTGGCAGGAACTAAAGAGCAGTGCCTTGGTGGCAAATACTTTATATCTAGATCTTATATAAAGAAAGATACAGCAAACAGATACCTTTTGCGGGTCTCCCCCGAACGCGGCGATGTTGTTCTGTACCCACTTGAGCGCCAGCACCTGATCCGTGAGCCCGGCGTTACCAGGAGCGTCCTCCGTCCCGGCGTACAGGAACCCTAGCGTGCTGAGCCGGTACTGCAGCCCCACCACCACCACGCCTTCCGTCGCCGCCAGGTACCGGCCGTCGTAGGTGGGAGCCGTGGACGAACCTCTGGGACGGAACATTGAAGATTACATTAGACCATTATCTATATAGGAACATCTAGGAGAGTGAGTGAGTGAGTAAGTGAGTGAGTGAGTGAGTGAGTGAGTGAGTGAGTGAGTGAGTGAGTGAGTGAGTGAGTGTGTGATTGAGTGAGTGTGTGTGTGTGTGTGTGTGTGTGTGAGTGCGTGCGTGAGTGAGTGAGAGTGTGAGTGAGTGAGTGAGCGAGTGAGTGGTGAGTGAGAGTGAGTGAGTGAGTGAGTGAGTGAGCGGGGGCGGGGTCTGGCTGCCACACAGACACACAGAGAGACGGACGGACAGACGGTAAGTAAGTAATCTCACGTCTGGAAGGACCCCCCGTATATCCACACCATGACGGCGGCCCGGGTAGGTTTAGGGTCCGGCTGCCACACGCTCAGGTACAGACAGACAGACACACAGACGGACAGACAAACGGACAGACAAACGGACGGACAGACAGACGGACAGACGGTAAGTAAGTAATCTCACGTCTGGAAGGACCCTCCGTATATCCACACCATGACGGCGGCCCGGGTAGGTTTAGGGTCCGGCTGCCACACGCTCAGGTACAGACAGTCCTCGCTGGTTGTCGTGTTGATGGCCCACAGCCGGTACTCGTCCGCTCGTACGTTCTGTAGGCACGCCTGGGGCTTTCTGGTGGGGTTGGGAACATATCGACATTAATAACACATCGGAGGGTGCTTTTATTCAACAGTTCTGTAGTTGTAGCACAATGTTATTAAATATATTAGCATGCATATTGTTGATTTATCCAGATATCCAACACTGATTTTAGACAAAGAATGGAAAATGTTAAAACATGCCAGCGACCAATGCCTCAAATATCAAACGTCTTTTCAATTTCAAGCCACAAACCATTTAACATGAGTCAGGTAATTGGTTATCAGTATTAATTAGGAAACGTGGTGAATGAATTCGAATGGTTGGATTGATAGATGAATGAATGAAGGAGTGAATGAGTAGATAATGAATGATTAAAACGGATGAATGTGTGTAAGAACCTTGTTGCGTTGTAGACCCCGCTCCACGGAGGGAGTGCCTCCGCAGGTTTGAAGCGCCTCTCTCCTGTAGGCGGCTTGGCGAACGGAATGCCCAGAAACGCGTTAACCTGGAAACACACAAAATGATTAGAAATATAACGACGGAATATGATAGAATTATACAATAGAATTAACAGAAGACTAACATAAACTCAACTAAAAATCACAACAGTAATCCAAATAATAGAAATCAATTATACAACACGTTATGCAACAAATCAGCAAGTTAGTAAACTGTTAATTGCACGTAGAAAAGTCAAACTGTTCTCCAACTCAAGCTAAATTGGAGTCGCCAGTGGATTGATTCAGTCTTCCTGAGCTATATGTCCGTCCAGTCTATTACACATAGAAAAAGGCAGACACAACCACATTCCCTTGCAGCAAAGAATTTGCCGATATTGTGATTTAGATAAGATAGAAGACGAGTGTCATTTTGTTGTAGATTGCTCTTTATACAATAGCGAGCGAAATATTCTTTTTAACTGTATTCAAAATAAGTTTCCTAGTTTTAAATATTTGAATAGTTTAGACAAATTTATATATCTTATGAAATTAGACAAGCCGTCTTTTGTAAGTTCTATATGTTCATTCATCTACAATTGTTTTAAGAAGCGAGAAGAAGTCGATCCTGTAAACAATAGTATTATTTAGTTTGTCTTCATGACCTGTACTTAGCTCGAAAGAGCATAAATGTGCAATAAAGGTCTTCCATTCAATATAAAGAATCTTTCGGCTGGGGCGGGGGTCGACACAGACTTCCCACAAACTTTGACCCTTTACTGACGTCTCACGTGTCTCCAGGTCATATATCTGAAGAAGACTGAATCAGTTACTGGTAGTAGAAAAGTCCTGGTTTTGAGATGATGACAAAAGAAGAAGAGAACAACTTAAACCTTTGTCCCGAGCACGTCCAGTTCCAGCCCGAAAAACCCTCCCAGCCGGCGCGGTGACGTCAGCTGCTGACACCCCCGCAGGAAGGTGGAACAGTCCCGGTACCACAAGGGTAGTCATCAGGACCTGGAGGATCGCAACTGGTGCCATCGGGGGTCCTGGGGGTAACGGGT
>NW_017804431.1:822986-824467 GCF_001625305.1 Branchiostoma belcheri
TGGCATGAAAGTTTACAAAAACCCAAAGCCTGGGTTCCAGGTTACAAAGGAATGAAGGGGCGTGGCTAGAGCCAGGTGACCGAGCGTTACTTTTTCTCCCAATGACACTAGCTCCAGGCGAGTGGGCACATAATGAGGTTAAATACTGGGCACAAGGCGTCAATTATGGGACACATTTTTACTTGGCAATACTTCACACGCTTCTTGAAACATTTACATATTTAATGACATATAGAGGTAGTTTTTTTTTTACTCTTGCTAAAATGAGTCGTTCTAAAACTCATTTTTCATTATACAAACGGTTTAGACAAGACACACACGCATGCACATTTTGTCAAACAAACTTTTAAAGAAAGTATATGTCAAAGCTAACGACTGTCCGCAGGTTGAAACACACTACAAACAATGGATCTTCCGACTGTACATGTACAGACCGTTTTGGCAGTGACTGTGCTTGCTCCAACATTTGAGTCTTTAAACAGTATATCTATACTATCTTCATCTAAATCAAAGGACTGTTTAGCCATGAAGAAGTCTCTTGACCTAGTTGTAGTGACAATGATTCCTACATGTCAAACGTTGTAAGTAAAAATTATATTCATTTCTCTAAAACAGCGAGCCATGTTTGGTACAGTATATTTTATTGTTGCAACAAAAACTACCACAGCATACCCTGTGTTTCCTTTTCATATACACGATGCAAATTAGTCTGAAAGCTCCTGTTATACAGAACAGGAGCTTAAGTTTCGGATGCTCGCTAGAGTAGATGCCAAAATGCAAAGTGCCTAGTCTCTAACAGATTAACTACGCTGGCTATATATAGGAGAATATTTACCGGGGGAGTTTGGCCGACTTGTAGGTTTGACTGGCCGCGCTTCGGATAGAAAGAAACTTCCTTCCCGCGGCCGGACTCCCTTGGCCAATTCTACTCTCTTTTTTGCCGAATTCTACGATCCGTATCCCCGTAGAAAGGCCTGGTGGAGGCTACAAGTGCCCACTGTGGAATACGTATAGTTGTATCACTCATTCTAGAAGGTAATAGCCCTTAAGTATTGTGTACACATAGGTAAATATATCAAAGAATGTTTAGACATTAGAGCAAGTAGTACAAGTTGATTTATGTATTGTCTTGTATGTAGGTTAATTTCGTTGTACCTACGTATTTTTCTGTATGTCTACATGTAGTTTAAGACCTTACGAAAGTCGCTGTACTTTTGTTATGTCAATAAAGTTCTCTTTCACTCTAAGTTTGGATAGTGACAGTTTAATGCGCAGTGAAATATGTGTGCGTGATGTGACCTGTGCATTCTCACAACAGTCGGATTTTGGGGTACATTTAAGGAACGCAGTAGACTGGAAAGGCTTTTCAATTGCACGCTGAGAATTATTTTTCTTCTCCCATTTTCTTGAAAATTACTGTGCCCTTAAATGATTGTTTAGATTTACAGTTTTGAATTGGCGCAAAGTGGCATTGTACAGGG
>NW_017804431.1:824487-832883 GCF_001625305.1 Branchiostoma belcheri
CCGGGTAGGTTTAGGGTCCGGCTGCCACACGCTCAGGTACAGACAGTCCTCGCTGGTTGTCGTGTTGATGGCCCACAGCCGGTACTCGTCCGCTCGTACGTTCTGTAGGCACGCCTGGGGCTTTCTGGTGGGGTTGGGAACATATCGACATTAATAACACATCGGAGGGTGCTTTTATTCAACAGTTCTGTAGTTGTAGCACAATGTTATTAAATATATTAGCATGCATATTGTTGATTTATCCAGATATCCAACACTGATTTTAGACAAAGAATGGAAAATGTTAAAACATGCCAGCGACCAATGCCTCAAATATCAAACGTCTTTTCAATTTCAAGCCACAAACCATTTAACATGAGTCAGGTAATTGGTTATCAGTATTAATTAGGAAACGTGGTGAATGAATTCGAATGGTTGGATTGATAGATGAATGAATGAAGGAGTGAATGAGTAGATAATGAATGATTAAAACGGATGAATGTGTGTAAGCACCTTGTTGCGTTGTAGACCCCGCTCCACGGAGGGAGTGCCTCCGCAGGTTTGAAGCGCCTCTCTCCTGTAGGCGGCTTGGCGAACGGAATGCCCAGAAACGCGTTAACCTGGAAACACACAAAATGATTAGAAATATAACGACGGAATATGATAGAATTATACAATAGAATTAACAGAAGACTAACATAAACTCAACTAAAAATCACAACAGTAATCCAAATAATAGAAATCAATTATACAACACGTTATGCAACAAATCAGCAAGTTAGTAAACTGTTAATTGCACGTAGAAAAGTCAAACTGTTCTCCAACTCAAGCTAAATTGGAGTCGCCAGTGGATTGATTCAGTCTTCATGAGCTATATGTCCGTCCAGTCTATTATAAAGAATCTTTCGGCTGGGGCGGGGGTCGACACAGACTTCCCACAAACTTTGACCCTTTACTGACGTCACACGCGTCTCCAGGTCATATATCTGAAGAAGACTGAATCAGTTACTGGTAGTAGAAAAGTCCTGGTTTTGAGATGATGACAAAAGAAGAAGAGAACAACTTAAANGAGAATATTTACCGGGGGAGTTTGGCCGACTTGTAGGTTTGACTGGCCGCGCTTCGGATAGAAAGAAACTTCCTTCCCGCGGCCGGACTCCCTTGGCCAATTCTACTCTCTTTTTTGCCGAATTCTACGATCCGTATCCCCGTAGAAAGGCCTGGTGGAGGCTACAAGTGCCCACTGTGGAATACGTATAGTTGTATCACTCATTCTAGAAGGTAATAGCCCTTAAGTATTGTGTACACATAGGTAAATATATCAAAGAATGTTTAGACATTAGAGCAAGTAGTACAAGTTGTATTTATGTATTGTCTTGTATGTAGGTTAATTTCGTTGTACCTACAATTTGTCTGTATGTCTACATGTAGTTTAAGACCTTACGAAAGTCGCTGTACTTTTGTTATGTCAATAAAGTTCTCTTTCACTCTAAGTTTGGATAGTGACAGTTTAATGCGCAGTGAAATATGTGTGCGCGATGTGACCTGTGCATTCTCACAACAGTCGGATTTAGGGGTACATTTTAGGAACGCAGTAGACTGGAAAGGCTTTTCAATTGCACGCTGAGAATTATTTTTCTTCTCCCATTTTCTTGAAAATTACTGTGCCCTTAAATGATTGTTTAGATTTACAGTTTTGAATTGGCGCAAAGTGGCATTGTACAGGGAAACATTATGTCACTGGTGTGACGCCTTTTTCTCTTTCTCCCGTTCTGTGTTATTGGTTAAAATGACAACATTCCATAGAATGTAAAAGAAAAGTTTGGGGTTGTGTAGCGTAACGGCAGAGCTTTCGGCTCAGAACCAAGAGGTCCCGGGTTCGAATCCTGCCATGCATGTCACCAAACTTGTGCCCTTGGGAAAGGCACTTTACACGGCTTTCCTCACTTCGCTCAGGTAAAAATGAGCTAGAATGCCAGATTTCAGATCGTGGGTATTAGAAAAAAACAGAAAAAACAAAAGTTAAAAAACCAATGTAAGAATTTGATAAAAGACATCTTCGTCGGTTAAAAGGCCTATTTAATTGTCTGACAGGATCGTTCCCTTGCCCAATTTTAGTACAAGGTCTCTCCAATTAACCGTGTTGATGTAAAAGCTGACCTCTGTCACTCTCCCACCCTCTTTTGTTCGATAAACCGACCCGCAGGTCTTGTCACAGTCATTAGGGATTCTCTCTGATTAGCCTCCATAGCATGCCAGAACTGGGGGTTTGTGGGGTCTTTGGGAGCTTTTATGTGCTATTTTCTGATTGCATGTAGACAACATAGCCGGCCTGGTTGAATTACCCCCATTTTGTTTAGAACTGGGCTAATCAGAAAACAGCCGAAGATCACCAAACCCCGGCCTGACCCGCAGGTCTTGTCACAGTCATTAGGGATCTTCTCTGGTTGGCTGAGCAGGGCACACAGGTACCTCTGACGTCAGAGAAAGGACACACGTCACCACGACGTCACACAACGTCATATGGATCCAAAATAAAGGATACGGCTTCAGAGTAGGTGTTTTGTGACAAAGTTTGTTTACTCAATAAGTGACATAATAGAAGTTTCATAGAATAGAATAGATTAGAATAGCAGTATACCCTGTTCCTCTTACCTGTTCATATATTGCATATCTACTGTTTATCCTGTATGTATACCGTTATTAGATTTGATAAGTATATCGTACACGTAGAACTTCATGTTAGCAAATAGTCTTATATCACCACATTTTTACTGTCAATGTCTGTTTGCAGTTAGCCCCCGGGCATGGATTTGCAATAAACAACTCAACTAATAATCATATTCAACAAATGAGAATGCCTATATTGTCCCAATTTGAAAGACGACTTATAGAGAGAGAGCAAAAATTCCGCAACCGTCTTAAATATTCCCAAACGATGTCTTCCACCTTTCTTGAGGCACAAGTCGTCAGTTCAGCCTTCGGTTTGTCTGGAGTAAAACTGATGCTTTTCAAGGGAAGAAGACCGGTACCAAGAATTCAAAATTTAAGAATGGACATCACAAAACACATAAGAAGCAATAACTGACACTTTGAACAAGAGTGGTGTATATATAAGTGTACGTGAATAAATCCAATATGATATTTAAAAAGAGTACGAACATGAATGAAAAGTATCACCACTAAAAGATAAAATTGTAAAAATATATGATCAACTAGAGGTCTGAGATCTCATGTCTTCGTCAGAGGGACATTGTTCTAATGGATAAACGAACATTTTTTATACTAAAATTCAACTTGGTCTAGAGTACAAAAGAATCTCGGTACTCCTTTTTTTCCTTTTTTATTTTAAATTACACCAAACTTGCACTTGACTTTCCCCTCAACAACAGTAATCTGCCTGCCAAAAATCATGGACGTAGAATAATGTCTTCAAGAGTTATTCCGCTAAATCCGCAGTCACCCACAATGCGGCGAGACAATTCCATAGTCCTTCTGACGAAGACAATTATACATATACAAAAGAAACACATTACAACACTAATGATCCTAAATAGCAAAGTTCTTTCATCACAACCATTTATTTTTCAAGAGCCAACGTTTTGATGACCGTCTGTCATCTTCATCAGGGCATTTCTGACTGGTTTACTGTGCACTGACGCTAGAGGTTACTTGGTGCATAGTGCATAACGTCGGCTCTTGAAAAATAAATGGTTGTGATAAAGAAATACAGTGGTATGTGAGACTATATCTACTTCTAACATTATACTATATTCTACAACATGACATGACACTAGTTTTACTGGGTTTGACTTCTTCTTTTTAGGCAATGGAAGACGATAAAAGAACTTTCCTATTCAGTCGTTTACCAACCTGATGAAATTATTTACGGACTAATGATCCTATATTGACAGACTTAGGTATCCTTCCCTATTTCCCTGCTACCTGGTTGCCCTATACACCATCCGGAAATTACTAGTAGTACTAAGGATTATCTTGAAATAAAGTTCATCTGTGTTGGTAGAAGTCATTATGCAGCAAGTTTAAACTGTACAACTCCAGTCTTTGTAAATTAAGGAATGATCGATCCACCGCTTCCGTGACGTCACGCAGATAACACAAGTGACTACGTGAGCAGTGGATCATAGGTTGCAGAAAGTCTGTGGCGCCCCCCGGAGTCACGGGTGACGTCTCGGAAGCGGCGGATTGCTCATTCCTTGACAAAGACTGGAGTTGTACAGTCGAAAAGTTGGGTGAGTCCAATGTGTTGTGTTGGAAATTACAGTTTAATCTTGCTGCATAATGTACTAAGGGTTCTCTGAATGGGCCTGATAGCTTATAAAATACGGCTGGATACCAGGCTACAAAATACCGCTATGGCCTGAAATATGCCGGCAAGGTGTTGGGCTGGAGCTCCAGATGTGCCCGTCTTCAGTTTATCTTTCAAGGCCTCTTTCAAGGCCTCTGTAAGAAAAGACATATACAACACTTAATTCCATGGCAATCCTTCAGGAACATCGTTGAAGAGATTCATTTGTCACGTATAGGTACAGTTACTAGAAGATTCTTCCAACAGTGACAAGTATGAAGGATAAAGATACTGATCTCCAAATTTTCGATGACTATCAGTCCATCTTGTTCACGGAGTAGCCTAGTCCCGGACCGAAGGTTAGGAGCTCCCCAAGACTTACTTACCCTTGCTCTGGAGGGAGGCAACGGGGGATGGGGCCCAGCAGACCGATACTAGTTAGTATTAGGACAACTGTCCACTCACCCGTCTTGTTCATGAGCGGAAAGACGTAGTTTTCCCAGAATGCACAGTTCTCGGTGCTGGGTCCGGGTAACATCCGGGGTACTCCGGTGTCCAGGACCAGGTACCGGCCGTCTGCCACGCCTGCGCGAAACGGACTCCACATCGTTCCGTTGTTGCTGTTGGGGTTTCTGGGCAATAAAGAAATCTATAAAGTTAACCATTAACTACTGTTAACCGTTGACTGCTGTTAACCGTTAACTACTGTTAACCGTCAACCATTACCTGCTGTTAGCGTTGTCAGGCTAAACTAACCTAACGAGACACGGATGCGAACAAATAAATATACATAAAGAGCAGACTAGGACACTGTGCTCTCTGTGCATGCAGGCTAAGATCTGCTTGCAGGGAAGAAGCGAAATGAAGAGAGTCCGTTTGCCATTAGCGGAAGGGACTCCACACTGTCTCATTGTTGCTGTTTGGGTTTCTGAGTAATAAATACCATATAACAAAATATCATTGTTAAGTTTATTGCAAATTCCTCGGCCCGAAAGCTAATTGCAAATAACAGGGATAAAAGAACATAGAGTACAATCATCATCATCATCATGCCTCCGATTATAAATCCGGTGAGGTACACTTAATAAAGTTAATCCAGTATGCCCTATCCCTCATAGCGGACACTAATGAAGTGTAGAGAACAGTGTAGTATATGTGTAGGTCGTCCCACTCTACGTCTCCCAGTGGGAAGCCACTGTATATGCCCAAACCCGTCCTGTTTATTTGGGCATAAATTACAATCTTATGAAACTGACAGTAGATTAGTAAAACGGGACTTTTTTTAAGTTCTTTGTTTTTACTGCTTTCAAGACGGTAAGAGGCACTCTTTAAAGGAGAAGATATGTTCAAAAGTTTGTCCGTACCCAGTCCTGGCGAAGTTCGCCCAGTGCCGCATCATCCTGAGCGTCAGGTTCTTCTCCGCCTCGGTGAAGCCGAACAGCGGCTCCAGCGGGAGCCCGAACACGAACGGCAGCTCCTCCCCGTGGAACACACCCACCCAGGGCAGGAAGGGATTCGCGGACGAGCGGTGGGCGAACCTGGGCAGAACGTTAGAACATTGGAACATTAGAACTTTAGAACGTTAGTGCATTAGAACGTTAGAACAATAGAACGTTAGAACGTTAGAGCATTAGAACATTAGAAGGTTAGAACTTTAGAAAATTAGAGCATTAGTACGTTAGAACATTGGAACATTAGAACTTTAGAACGTTAGAGCATTAGAACACTAGAACATTAGAACGTTAGAACATTAGAGCGTTAGAACGTTACGTAGAACATTAGAGCATTAGAAAATTTAGAACATTAGAACGTTAGAACGTTAGAACATTAGAACGTTAGAACATTAGAACGTTACGTAGAACGTTAGAGCATTAGAACGTTAGAACATTAGAACGTTAGAACATTAGAACGTTAGAACATTAGAGCATTAGGACGTTAGGACGTTAGAACGTTAGAACGTTAGAACATTAGAGCATTAGTACGTTAGAACATTGAACATTAGAACTTTAGAACGTTAGAGCATTTGAACACTAGAACATTAGAACGTTAGAGCATTAGAGCATTAGAACGTTAGAACATTGTAACAATAGAACTTTAGAACGTTAGAGCATTAGAACGTTAGGACGTTAGAACATTAGACCGATAGAACATTTGAACTTGAGAACGTTAGAACACTAGAGCATTAGAACATGAGAGCATTAGAACACTAGAACGTTAGAACATTGGAACATCAGAATATCGTTTGGTTGATAAACAAACCCACCTGTACATGTATGCTGTGGCCCCCTCCCTGACATGGCCTCGCCCCAGTCATGACGTCAGGACAGAAGAAGAAGTAGTCGCTGTAGAGCCGGTCCAGCGCGTCGCGGTGCATGCTGGGACTGTTCAGGTTCTGCCAGTCCGTGTACTGAAACGCCGCCGCGTCCACAGCAAAGTCGTTAATCCCGGTTATCGTGTACCAGATGCCTGCAAAATAAGAAAGAGCAAATTAAAAATAAATGAGCAGCCGCCAGTTTTCAACTGGTCATGACAGAGAAAACAGACGCTGTGTGCAGTATTAAAAGATATTACATGTATATAAAGTCTTTGACAGCATCTACAGGTTCATTGTGCCGGGGAGATTTCTGACATGGGACAAGGCCAAAGAGTGGACAACCTGTTCTCTCCAGCAGACCAACTCCCCCGGCATGCTATCTCTCTATTTGGCCGTTTTCTACTCTTTCCAGTCGCGTCCCCAAGCCTGGTAGAGGCTACTTCAGAGGGTGCCATCCACAAACATAAGTCAGTGTGGCCTTACTGTATGACATGACTGAATATCTCTTTGAATGAAGAAGAGAAGAGAGCAGTTCTGTCCGTTCTTACCTGCCAGAAACTGCTCCCTGGTGATCAGACTCTCCGTGTACGCGCTGAAGCCTGGCGCCCCGTTTTCCAGGAAGAAGTACGTGCCTTCGTTTTCATTGGACCCGAGAAGAATGTCCGCTTTCTTAAAGTTTCCTTTTTCATAAGACACGAACGGACTTTCTGTGATAACAGTGCCGTCTTCGACAGGGTAGAAAGCTGTGAATCCTAGCAGGGAATCGCTGACAAGTTGTTGCCCGTCTTTGCCTTGCAAACATTCCACCTGGAACAGGCATGTGTAAATATTTCATCAGGTTGGTAAACGAATGAATAGCAAAGTTCTTGATCACAATCATTTAATATGTTTACGGGCCGACGTTTCGATGACCGTCTGTCATCTTCATCAGGGCAATTCTGACTGGTTTGCTGTGCACTGACACTAGATGTTACCTTGCACCATACACCCACCTTTAGTGCACCATGCACCAAGTAACATCTAGCGTCAGTGCATAGCAAACCAGTCAGAATTGCCCTGATGAAGATGACAGACGGTCATCGAAACGTCGGCTCGTAAAAAATAAATGGTTGTGATAAAAAAACTTTGCTATTCATTCGTTTACCAACCTGATGAAATTATTGAAGAATAAATGAAGAATTGTCCTGATGAAGATTACAGACGGTCAGAAAAGTTACAAACCATTTTAGCTTTTCCCTGGTCGGTCGGGCAGCCGACCTTTCCGGCTATCTCCAGGGTCTTCTCGTACGCAGCGTCCTTGGAGTCTAGTCCGAAGGTCATGAGTGCCGTGCCGCTTTGCATGATGGCCCGGAGGAAGAGGTCCCGGCTGCCGGGAGACACAAGGTGGAACGCCACGCTGATTCCGCCAGCGCTCTCACCAAACAGGGTAACCTTGCAACAAATACCAATACTAAGTACCTAATACCAGCCCAGAGAAATAGCCATGCCTTCAAGTACCAGAGTTATCAACCAAGGATTGAGGTGTTCAATAATTCATTCTTTCCTAGAACTATCGCAGAGTGGAACTCACTGTCACCAAGTACAGTAGGGGCATTGTCAATAGATAGCTTTAAACAATGTCTACAGCTAGAATTTCAAGGGTTAGGTGTAACAAGTCGATCGGTGTAATATAGCCAGCTGCCGCCGCGCCACGTGCCTGCGAAGCTGTTGTGTTACGCCGAAAGGCGGTTATACCGGCTATACAGATACAGATACAGAACCTTGCAACAAATACAAGAGAGGCGATCTTTTTTG
>NW_017804431.1:833462-846141 GCF_001625305.1 Branchiostoma belcheri
CAGATAAACTAAGTAAGGAAACTTACGTCTGGAAGGCCCCCCCGTGTATCCACACCATCACTGAGGCATTAGTTGGTTTAGGGTCCGGCTGCCAGACGCTCAGGTACAGACAGTCCTCGCTCGTGTTCGTGTTGATGGCCCACAGGTAAAACTCCTCGTCTGCGTTCACGTTCTGTACGCACGACTCGGGTAATCTGTTGGAATTAGTATTTAAGAACATTGGACACAAAGAAAACACTGGATGGTGCTTTAATTTGCTTTGGAATTAGTATTTAAGAACATTGGACATGAAGAAAACATTGGAGGGTGCTTTTTAAATTAATTCAACAGTTCAGTGAGCTGTTACACATTGTAGATTGTTTTCAATTGGTAGGCTCCTTCGCAAAACATCGGAAGGAGAAAGATACAACGAACGAATAAATAGATGGACGGATGATTGCATGAATGTATGATACGGTGGATGCACCTTGTTGCGTTGTAGACCCCGTTCCACGGAGGGAGTGCCTCCGCAGGTTTGAAGCGCCTGTCTCCCGTTGGCGGCTTGGCGAAGGGGATGCCCAGAAACGCGTTCACCTGGAAACACAGTCAAACATGTATCACTTATCATCAGTTTCAGTTTATTTCGCATTTAAAACAAAATGTAACAATACAAATACAAGAGAATATAAATGAAATGTAACAGTGCAGGCAGGCCGGAAGCATAAAATGCTTATGAGGAGGCCTCCCTTCATAACATGATTAACAATTCCAATCAATCGGATAAAGAAATAACTTAGGTAACGGGTAAATGAAACAAAACAATAAAATACAATACGATACAATACTATCTACGATAATTAAAAGTAGTAATGAAAGTAGTAAACAAGGAAACATAAACAAAAGTTAGGAATGTGTGGGGTTATTTATGAAAGCTACTTTAGTATGATTTTTGAAAATGGTGAATGAGGGATCTGAGGTGGTAAATTAAATTCATCCGGAAAATTAAGTCAATCTGTTCTCCAACTTAAGCAACATTGAAATCACCAGACTTTGCGACTGACTCAAGTCTTGTTGAGCTTTCCTACCGTCTGGCCTATTAAAATTCCGGAAAATTCCGGGTTTTGAGATGATGACAAAACGTCGTTCGAGTCCTGACATGCCACCGATCTTGTTCCCTTGGGAACTTTACAAGACTGTTAATTATTACTCAAACATATTCACATACATGTACTACTAGTATATGGTGACAGGAGCAGAGCAGACCATGAAGTTTGCAACATTATGTAACCCAACACCAGTCACCATGGTGACAGACGTCAACAAATCATGTCATTGGCCAGGACAGAAGTTAGTGTTTGGAGAAGATTAAATTGAGTAAAAACAATATGTTTTCCTTAAACATAAAAAAATTGAACCTTTGTCCCGAGCACGTCCAGTTCCAACCCGGAGACCCTCCCAGCCGGAGTGGTGACGTCAGCTGCGGACACCACCACAAGGGTCGCCGTCAGAACCTGGAGGACCGTGAATGGTGCCATCGCGATCGGGGTTCTACAAATAGGAAAAGTTAAGTTAAGTTAAGTTAAAGAGCCTTCCCGCGTCAAGTGACGCATAGGGCGGCGCCCATCTCCGTTCATTAGCCCTGGGCCACACACAGAAGTCACTACAGCAGGGGGCTAGTCCACTGGTAGTGGTGTGTGTCTAACTCCCATACTCTTTCCCAAATACTGAGTGCTAAGCAGAGAAAGCAGTATGTACCATTTTTAAAGTCTTTGGTATGACTCGGCCGGGGATCGAACTCACGACCTACCGAATGCAAGGCGAACACTCTACCCACTTGGCCATTGTACCAGTCACACAAGTAGGTACTACTAGGTAGATACTTAATCTACACAAATCTCTCCAGAACAGCACATTACATACAGTCACCATGATGATAAGCATTCTAACTACACAAATAAAACATCTAAAAATTCATCTACTTTACAACATGTACATTGTCATGTCATCAGGATATGCTAAATGATAACTACGTACATCTAATTATGAAATCAAGGATAATCTAGCCTACATTTTGTATAGACTTTGTGATACATTTTGTATAGACTTTGTGATACATTTTGTATAGACTTTGTGATACATTTTGTATAGACTTTGTGATACATTTTGTATAGACTTTGTGATACATTTTGTATAGACTTTGTGATACATTTTGTATAGACTTTGTGATACATTTTGTATAGACTTTGTGATACATTTTGTATAGACTTTGTGATACATTTTGTATAGACTTTGTGATACATTTTATAACAAAGAAAAGAGTTACACTGACCGACACGGTATAACAAAAGCGGCTGGAGTAGATATAAGTGTTGTGTCTCTATAGAAGGGCTAGTGAACAAATACAATTAACTTTAATAGAAAGCTCACTGGCGTCACAGGAACCGGTTTTTTTCTCCCTCCAGTAATCCACTTCTTTTTGTATTCGCCATTTTGAAGAAGCTTCTTTGTTATTTTTGTTCGACCTCACGGTCGTTCTTATATTAGACGATGGAGCCGCATTTTTGTGCCATTGTCTTCAATTGGCTTCTCGGAGATTTTAAATTATGTTGGTCGATACAGAAAGATATTACTAGAGTAGGACTCTACAGTCACCTGAGGACACACCCTACTCTCCAAGCAGAGGTTTGGGTTTTGGGGGTATTTTTATGGTGTTTAGGCTTTTTTGGTGGGAAAAAAATTCAGTGCAAAAGAGAAACCCCGAAAAAAAAGCCTAAAAACACACTAAAAATACCCCCAAAACCCAAACCTCTGCTTGGAGAGTAGACACACCCTACTACAGAGGGATGACAAAGCGGTCCTCGTCAACCAAATGACTAGAGTAGTATTTCGTGGGTGTTAGGGTTGCGGCTTGACAACCCTGTTTTTACTTCACATAGACAGACGTGGTTCGTACGTACTTGAAATGTTGTTGTCAAAATATACCAACAAAAGCAACTTACCGCGAGTCAGTGACCATAGATGACACAGCAAAATATCAGTATTTCGTAGTATGTTAGGGTTGCGGCTTGATAACGCTGTTTTTACTTCACATAGACAGACGTGATTCGTACGTACTTGAAATATTGTTCTCAAACCTACTGAAGACAAAATACAGCAACAAAAGCAACTTACCGTGAGATGACACAGCAAGATATCTGATTCAGTATTTCGTAGGGTTTTAGGGTGGCGGCTTGGTAAGCCTGTTTTTTCTTCACATAGACAAACGTGGTTCGTACGTACTTGAAATGTCGTTGTCAAACCGACTGAAGGCAAAATGTACCAACAAAATTAAAGCAACTTACCGTGAGTCAGTGACCAGTGGCTGCTAGACAGGACCGGCTGTCAGTTTGACAGGCGACAAAAGACGTCACTGGATTTTTGAATGCTGACAAGATAAGCTGAAAATCAGGGCCAGTGAACAATTACAATTAGCTTAGAAAGCTCCGATAGGAACCGGTTTTATTCTCCCTCCAGTAATCCACTTCTTTGTATTCGCAATTTTGAAGAAGCTTCTTTGTTATTTTTGTACGACCACACCCTCGTTCTTATATTAGACGATGGAACCCATATTTAGGAAGATTTGTATTCAAAACTATGGCTTCTTGAAGCTTTTATGTCGGTCGATAGATGACACAGCATGACACAGCAAGATATCAGTATTTCGTAGGGTGTTAGGATCTGTTAGGGTTGCTTTTTCTTCACATAGACAAACGTCATACAGTACTCCACGTTGTCACTCGCCATTTTGAAACATTTTTCATTTGTCTTGTTTGGCTTCACTCTCGTTCCTATGTTAGGCGATTGAAACCCTGTCTAGGAACATCTATATGCCAGTGTCTTTAAAACTATGGCTTCTCGAAACTTTTATGTTGGTCGATAGATGACACAGCAAGATATCAGTATTTCGTAGGGTGTTAGGGTTGCTGCTTTTTCTTCACATAGACAAACGTCATACAGTATTCCACGTTGTCACTCGCCATTTTGAAACATTTTTTTTGTCTTGTTTGGCTTCACTTTCGTTCCTTTATTAGACGATGGAATATCAGTATTTTGCGGGGTGTTAGGCTTAATTGCGGTCTAGATCTGATAACCCTATTTTTTTTACTTCTTTCCTTTTCACATTGACTGACCTGGTTCGTATACGTACTTGAAATGTTGTTGTCAAACCAACTGAAGACAAAATACAGCAACGAAAAGCAACTTACCGTGAGTCAGTGCCCAGTGGCTGCTTAAGACAGGACCGGCTGTCAGTTTGACAGGCTACAAAAGACGTCTCGCTGCAATTTGAAATGCTGAAAAGATAAAAAGATGAAAATCAGGGCCAGTGAACAATTACAAGTAACTTACAAAGCTCCGGTAGGAACCGGGTTTTTTCTCCCTCCAGTATTCCACTTCTTAGTATTCGCCATGTGGAAGAAATTTCTTTATTTTTGTTCGACTTCACTCTCGTTCTTATATGAGACGATGGAGCCCCTATCTAGGAACATTTTTGTGCCATTGTCTTCAAAACTATGGCTTCTCGGAGATTTTAAATTATGTTGGTCGATAGATGATACAGCAAGATATTACTAGAGTGTTACCCAGGAGGCACCACGAAGCCGCGACAGGCCTAGCAAGCCGGCGGTGGATCTACTCTACTTGCTCAAGAATTACGCAGTCAGCCTCGAAAGGGACGGACCTCAAGGAAAACGACGGAACGGAAATGGACTAAGAGTACTGGATACGTGAATGTAGGGACCCTTAATGCTGGTACCATACGTGGGAAGGCGGAAGAAATTGTTGATTTGATGGAGGAACGGCAGCTCAAACTGCTGGGAGTTGCAGAAACACGTCTGAAAGGGAATGGAAGGAAAACAGTACACAACAACTATGAACTCATTTATTCGGGAAGTGAGGAAAACTCGAGACACGGCGTGGGTTTCTTCCTTGACCTAGACTTCTCACAAAATATTGAAAAAGTATTTAATGTAAGCAACCGCATTATTGCGATAACACTAAACATAGAAAGCTACAAAATCGCCTTTATACAGGCTTATGCACCCCAACAGGGCAGGCCAAGGGAAGAAAAAGAACATTTCTATGAGGAACTAGAGGACACACTTGACGCCTTGCCAAATGAAAGTGATATTATCCTAATGGGTGACCTTAACTGCCACGTTGGCAGCAGTGCAGTTGATGGAGTAATCGGCGAATTCGGTATAGGAGAAAGAACGAAGAAGGAGAAAGATTCATTGACTTTTGCCTCAGAAATAGCTTGACAATAATGAACACTTACTTCACCCACCAGGAAAGCCATCAATACACCTGGTACAGGTACAACTCTAGACTAGGATGTTATGATCAGAAATCCCAGATAGATTTTATACTTACCAACAAGAAAACTATCATCAAAGACGTGAAAGCAATCCCGTCAGTCTCCCTCGATTCGGACCATAGATTGGTCAAGGGTAAGGTTAAAATCCACCTACCAAAGCTTGAAAAGAAAACAGCACGAAAGAGAGTAAAAACAGAAAACCTAGAACACGTCCAAAGTGCCATTCAAGAAAAGCTCCTGAAAGAGAAAGACAATATCAAGGAGAATAACATAGAAACACACTGGGAATCTCTGAAAACCTGTCTACAAGAGATCCAGGAGAACATAGTTGGCATGACCGTGGTAGGCAAATTGAGAAAGAAAAGAACAGGGTGGTGGACAGAAGAAGTGAAAGCCGAAGTGGCGAGTAAGAACAAATGCTTTAAAGAATGGCTAAAGGTGCGTACAGTGGAAAGCAGACTTGCATATGTACAACAGAGAAACCGTGCCAATCGAACTAAAAGAAAAGCACAAAAGGAAATGTGGGAGAACATCGGAAAGGACTTAGAGATAGATGCCCAAGGAACAAAGAAACTACTGTACAGCATGTCAAAGGCATACAAGAGTAGGAACGATGACAAACCAAGAAACTCTACTTAAAAGGATGAAACTGGTGAACTTATCACAGGGCAAAACAAGATAATAGACAGATGGATTGAGTACTTTCAGAAATTGTTAAATGTAGAAGAGGAAGGTCAGACCTTCAACGACCTCCCCCAACAAACAACAGAGAATGCCGCTGACATGACGGAAACTGCCATAACTATGGAAGAATTAGAAATGGCCTTGTCATTAACAAAGAACAACAAGGCCCCTGGGCCAGACATGATACCCATAGAAACAATCAAGGCAGGTGGAGACACCTTGAAACTCATGATCCTGAACTTACTCAATCATGCATGGGAAACCGGTTCAGTACCCGAAGAGTGGAACCAGTCAGTAATCTGCCCAATTTATAAGAACAAGGGGGACCCGCAGGACTGTAAAAATTACAGGGGCATATCCTTGATGAGTCACGTTGGAAAACTGTATGAACGTATCTTGGAAAGGAGACTGAGAAACAGAGTCGAATCACAACTCGATGAAAGCCAGTGTGGTTTCAGACCCAATAGAGGTACAGTGGATCAGATAGCAGCCTTAAGACTTTTCTTAGAAAAGAGCTGGGAACATTGCATCGAGCAACATGTCTGCTTCCTCGATCTAGAAAAAGCTTTTGATCGTGTACCTAGAGATAAGATGTGGAGAGTCATAGCAGAGACGGGCATTAGTGCTAAACTCCTCAGGGCCATCAAGAGCACTTACAAGAATCAGAAAAGCACAGTACTGGGAGGCACTACCTACTTCGCCATCAACACCGGTGTTCGTCAAGGTAGTGTCCTCTCACCCCCGCTCTTCATTACTTACCTCAACCATGTCATCATCAGGATAGAGAGAGAAGATTTCAAAGCAGAACGTTTCGGGTATGCAGATGATATTGCACAAACAGGAAACAGTTTGGTCAGACTGCAAAGAATAATGGGTCAATGGGACCAAGAGCTGTCCACTGCCGGACTAAAGTTGAGCTACGGTAAGACTGAATACATGAAAGTCGGCAGAAAAAGAGAGAAAAGGAAAATCACCATAAAAGGGCATACCCTCAAGCAAACGACCGGCTTTGGCTACCTGGGCAGTAAGCTGTCGTCTAACAACCTCATTGACGAGGAAATTGACAACAGGATTGCAAAGTTTACTAGAAACTTATGCTCACTGTACCCTCTCCTAAAGGAAAAAAGTATCCCTAAAGACGTTAAGATCTGCATCTACAGTACTATATTACGACCAGTCTTATTATACGGTAGTGAAACCTGGACTCTCTCTCATAGACTCAAAAGCAAAATTCAAGCTACGGAAATGAGAGTACTGCGCCTAATCTACGGAGTTACCTTAAGGGACAAAGTGAGAAATGATATAATAAGGAGCTCTTTCTCAGTGGAGTCCATTCTGAACATCATAGAAAGAAACCAGCTGAGATGGTTTGGGCACGTACTGAGAATGCCAGAGGAAAGGGATACAAAAAGGATATACAACTGGAAACCAAAGAAGAGAAGACCACCTGGCAGGCCAAGAAAGAGGTGGGAAGATCAGATCAGAGAGATCACACAGAGAGAGCAGAGGGACTTCGAGGAAGTGAAGAATCTGACTCAAGACAGGGTAGCATGGAGGAACCTGACCCAGAGGCTGACAACTGACAGACCAGAAGGTCTACAGGCGTCCGGGTGAGAAGGAGAAGAAGGTGAGAATTACTAGAGTAGTAATAGGACTCTACAGTCACCCGAGGACACACCCAACTACAGAGGGATGACAAAGCGGTCCTCGTCAACCTGACGGACGAACGACACGCTAGAGTAGCATTTCGTGGGTGTTAGGGTTGCGGCCTGATAACGCTGTTTTTTCTTCACATAGACAGACGTGGTTCGTACGTACTTAAAATGATGTTGTCAAACCAACTGTCGATCGGTGTAATATAGCCAGCTGCCGCCGCGCCGCGTGCCTGCGAAGCTGGTGTGTTACGCCGAAAGGAGGTTATACCGGCTATACAGATACAGAACTGAAGACAAAATACAGCAAAAAAAAGCAACTTACCGTGAGTCAGTGACCAGTGGCACCTAGACAAGACCGGCTCTCAGTTTGACAGGCGACAAAAGACGTCACCGGGTTTTCAAATACTGAGAAGATAACCTGAAAATCAGGCTCTTTGAGCTCCCTTCCTACATCTAACGCTGCACGTGCAATCACATGAACGTGACCACACAAAACGGCTGGGTTCCTGGTTACTAAGAAGGAAGGGGCGTGGCTAAAACCAGGTGACGCACGTACGTTACCTTTGATTTGTTCACAATGCTGACAAGATAAGCTGAAAATCAGGGCCAGTGAACAAATACAATTATTAACTTACAAAGCTCCGATAGGAACCGGTTTTTTTCTCCCTCTATTATTCCACTTCTTACTATTCGCCATTTTGAAAAAAAAATGTCTATGTTATTTTTGTTCGACTTCACCCTCGTTCTTATATTAGACGATGGAGCCCCTATCTAGGAACATTTTTGTGCCATTGTCTTCAAAACTATGGCAAGATATTAGTAATAGGACTCTACAGTCACCTGAGGACACACCCTACTACAGAGGGATGACAAAGCGGTCCTCGTCAACCTGACGAACGAACGACACGCTAGAGTAGTATTTCGTGGGTGTTAGGGTTGCGGCTTGATTGCGCTCTTTTACTTCACATACAATGTAGACAGACGTGGTTCGTATACGCACTTGAAATGTTGTTGTCAAACCAACTGAAGGCAAAATACAGCAACAAAATGCAACTTACCGTGAGTTAGTGACCATGGGTGAAAGCTACAGTAGAGACCGGTTTTACATAATACAGTATTCCACGTTGTCACTCGCCATTTTGAAACACTTTTGTCTTGTTTAAATTTGGCTTCACTCTCGTTCCTATATTAGACGACGGAATCCCTGTCTTCAAAACTATGGATTCTCGAATTCGCGAAGCTTTTATTTTGGGTAATAGATAATACAGCAAAATATCAATATTTTGCGGGGTGTTAGGCTTGCGGTTTAGACCTGATAACCCTGATTTTTTACTTATTTCCTTTTCACATTGACTAACCTGGTTCGTATGTACTTGAAATGTCCTTGTCAAACCAACTGAAGGCAAAATACAGCAACAAAAAGCAACTTACCGCGAGTCAGTGACCACCAGTGGCTGCTAGACAAGACCGACTGTCAGTTTGACAGGCGACAAAAGACGTCTTGTTCACTGGCCCTGATTTTCAACTTATCTCAGTGACAATGCTGACAATATAGCCTAAAAATCAGGCTTTTTGAGCTTCGTTCCTACACTTAACGCTGCATGTGCAATGACGTGAAAGTCACCACACAAAAACGGCTGGGTTTCTGGTTACTAAGAATGACATGGCGTGGCTATGGTTACTAGGAATGAAGGACGTGGCTAAAACCAGGTGACCGCGCGTACGTTGCCTTTGATTTGTTCACAATGACTATAGCTCCAGGCGAGTGGGCACATAATGAGGCTAATCACTGGACACAAGGAGTCAATTATCGGGCACATTTTTCTTGACATATTTCACACGCTTTTCTTAAACATCTACACATTTTTTTTACGAAATACAGAGGTAGTTTCTTTACACGCTAGATAAAATGAGTTGTTCTAAAACTAATTTTTTCATTATACAAACGGTTTAAACGGGCACAAGGAGTCCATTATCGCACACTTTTTCTTGACAATATTTCACACGCTTTTTTGAAACATTCACAATTTTAAATGAAATACAGAGGTAGTTTTTTTACACACTGGATAAAGTAAATTGTCCTAAAACTAATTTTCGTTATACAAACGGTTTAGACAAAACACGCACGTACACATGCACATTTTGTCATACATGCTTTTAAGTGAGTGAGCTTTTTTTAGAAAGTATATGTAAAAGTTAAAGACTGCCGGTTGAAACGCACTACACACAATGGATCTTCTGACACATACACGTACAGAAGTGGTATGCTTGGCAGTGGTATGCTTGCTCCAATATTTGTGTGTTTACACAGTATATATCATCATCATCATAATTATATATATCAAAGAATGTCTAAACATGATCTATACCACAAAGAAATGACCTTGACCTATCTAACAATAAAATGTCACTCAGTCTATCTAGCTACCCCATACAGATACTAAGTGCTTTGAGTTCTCAATTACAATAATTCTTTAACAGACTGTTCATACAAGTTGAACGTTATAAGTAAAAATGAGATTAACACCTCCAAACCAAAATATCAAGGCATCTTTATTTGGTACAGTATTTTGAACCAGACTATATCTATATGTTGTGACAAAAATTACCACAGCATACCCTGTGTTTCTTTCTCATATACACTCGGGATCCGATAGGCCCAATATTGGACTCTATAATTGTCACAGAGCTTTTCTTATACAAAGTTTTCTCATATTCTATCAACTGTCATGTTTGGTACAGTAATTTTTTTCAACCAGACTACTATATGTTGTGACAAAAAACTACCACAGCATACCCTGCGTTTCCTTCTCACATACACTCGGGATAGGCCCAATATTGGACTCTATTATAGTCACCGAGTTCTTATTAAACAAAGCCTTCTCATATTCTATCAACTGTCATGTTTGGTACAGTAATTTTTGAACCAGACTTTATATCTATATTTAGTAACAAAACTACCACATCATACCCTGCGTTTCTTTCTCATATACACTCAGTATTGGTCCTATATTTGACTCTATTATAGTCACGGAGTTCTTCTTGTACAAAGTCTTCTCATATTCTATCAGCTGTCTCCAGAACCCGATGTTTGGCCTTATGAAGGGCCTCCTGGCCTTTACGTGGGTGTGAGCTTCTTCTAGTGTCATTTTCTTGTGCTTCATCAGGTACGCGAGGCATAGAGCTGAGGAGCGGCTTATACCTCCTACGCAGTGTACCAGGGTACGGCCGCCCTGGTTCTGAAAGAGATGAGATGAACTGTCATGAAAGGTCATCTGTGTTGGTAGTTACATGTTTAAATTAAGTTAAAACTTTTGGTCCAACAAAAAAATTCTCTCACCTAGAGCTTTCGACCAGCCACTCTGGTCTTCCTCAGTAGACTGACCCAGTGAAGCTTGTCACATTGTCTACCAGATACCTTTGACCCAGTGTTGACTTCACACGTCAAAGAAGCCACGTGACAAGCCTCACTGGGTCAGTCTACTGAGGAAGACCAGATTGACTGGTCGAAAGCTCTAGATGAGAGAAATTTTGTGTTGGACCAAAAGTTTTAACCTTAAACATGAGATGAACTGGTTTATTGATAAATCACACTAAAATTTAAGTAAAGGTACAAAATTGTAGCCATGAGGCTAAATTGCAGCCAAGGATTGAGGTATTCAAGAATTCACTCTTTCCTAGAGTGGAACTAGCTGTCACCAAGTACTGTAGGGGCATTGTCATTAGATAGCTTTAAACAGTGCCTAGAGTTAGATGTTCAAGGGTTATGTGAAACAAGTCAATCGGTGTGATGTAGCCATGCTGTGACTGTGCTGCGTGCCTGAGAAGCTGGTGTGTTACGCCAAAAGGCGGTTATATGAGCTATGTACAGATACAGAACCTTACCTGAACCGACTCAATCTTGTCGCAGACCCCATCGAAGTGTGCAGAGAGTTGGGAGTGAGGGACATCGTTAACAGGCACCCTGACATGCTCCACCCCAGGTATGTTAGGGTCTGGTAGGTTGGTTGTAGCGTTGATGATACATGTGATCCCCCTGGAGTTGAGCTTAGGTTTGTTACAGGCAGCGGCACCACTGCTGAGGTAGAGATGCTCTGTGATGGACACCATGTCCCGAAATAGCGCCATGTTTTCCTTAACAAGATACAAGATTTAACTTTATTCGCTTTCACAGTGTGAATGACACTGAATTAAAATCGAATTTACATGTACTAAAGAATCTCAATTAGATAAAAACAGTTGCATTGGCTAAAATATTGTCATTTTAAAATATATGCAGTTTAATAATGTAGGTGGCTATAGATATTTACAAACAATGCAAGATTTTAACTAACCTGATCTAGTGAGTATCACTCCACACAAATTTGTCACAGAGAAAATACAGCCAAACACATCTGTAATAAACCACTTTGGGACTTGGAAAAAATGCAGAAGTCACATTGGATGAGTGATCATTGTACATTGCAGGTTTCTTAGAAAATTATTGGGTCAAAGAGAAAAAGATTCCAGCAAATGCAGATGTGTTGCAGCACTAACTCCACAATTTGTCAGTCTTCCTCTTGGTCATGGTTCATTCATAGTGAGCGTACCTGTGGGGGAATACAATACACACACTTGTCAAAATAAAGTTTCATTCATTCATTCTTCTTCTTTTCTTCTTCTTTCTCTTTATTTCCTCCCATAGGAGAGCAGTGTCACACCAATACAACATAAAAGTCACTTCACATATACTAATTAAAATATGCTAATTAAAATATATCTTGTAGGGTATTTACAAGGGTGATCAAACGATCATAATGTCGGCAATTAAAAGATATTTACTTTACGTCACGAATTACACTATAGGGTATTTTCGTTTGTTATCCTCCTTTTACACCGTAATAAAATATTCAAAAGGCATCAAAAGTCTCTGGTACTGTCCTTTCTTTCTTTCTTTCTTTCTTTCTTTCTTTCTTTCTTCTTTCTTTCTTTCTTTCTTTCTTTCTTTCTTTCTTTCTTTCTTCTTCTT
>NW_017804431.1:846161-867146 GCF_001625305.1 Branchiostoma belcheri
TCTTTATTTCCTCCCATAGGAGAGCAGTGTCACACCAATACAACATAAAAGTCACTTCACATATACTAATTAAAATATGCTAATTAAAATATATCTTGTAGGGTATTTACAAGGGTGATCAAACGATCATAATGTCGGCAATTAAAAGATATTTACTTTACGTCACGAATTACACTATAGGGTATTTTCGTTTGTTATCCTCCTTTTACACCGTAATAAAATGCAATACCTCTGCATTTCTACCTCAGGTTACACAGCATAGTTATTTCAGCATGACATTTTTTTTTGTCGTCTAAAATGCGTACAAAATGTGCGTCGAGTCCTGTGACGTATTTACGACATTCTTGAGACAGTCTTGGATCCGGTGCTCAAACTTTAATTGTAATTGACGGCTGGTTCTTTCCAAGCCTCGATAAAAATATCCAACGATAACAATATAATTGAAGCAACCGCCGGAGAGGATGAAATAGAGCATTTTCTGAAACAAGACAACTGAATTGTCTGTACAACACATTCAAAACTATAGCAAGAATGAGCTTAGTTCGCACTCATTTCGTCGCCTGGCCCTCGGCGACTAAAAATAAAAATATTTTAGACCATGCCTGGAGGAACGCCCCCCCTCCCCCTCCCACTGCATGTTTTCGTCCAGCTTACCTCGATTTTGGCTCTCGAACTTCTACATCTCTCTCCTTATGATGGACAGGGTTGCAAATGATTCACAGAGACCATTTTGGCCACAAAAAGCCCCCTTTGCACCACCAAAATCAGCGAAAATCCGTCAATATTTTGCGTTCGAACAACGTGCCCTTTCACCCTTCAACCCTGACTGTAACGTTACCATTAAGAAATAGGGGTGCATTCAAATCGGATGCGAGCATAATCTTTATTCTTAAAAAATGCACTACACAATAATTCTAATAATCAGCTACTATCGTATTCAATACTTAACTTTTAATTTTGTGATATATTTAAATGTTACGGGTGCAGTGAAAATTTGGCGGGTGCTACGCTTTATTTTTGTAATGCACTATTCCGCTAACCTTTACCCTGTAATCTAAATCTGAGCACGGGACGCCCCTATTCAGTCGCACGTGTGTTTTCTCCACTGTTTTGCTCTGTTTTGTCCAAGAAACAGTCATGCCGGCTTTACATACACTTCTAGACTTCCAGTTCGAACCTGGCGGCACCAAAAATCCACGTAAGTAACTAGCTCTCTTAGCTGAAATCTTTCACGAGTATCCTGCTATTTTATATACATAACATCCCGGGCTTTATTTGCAAACATGTCACATTTTGGTTGGACTTTATACTATTAGGTCGGGTCATTGATCAAAAGAGTAACGTTCTATTGACACAGTAACGTATAAAGAAATTTTGGCAAAGGCATACTTTAGGCAGTTCTGCAGAAAGTACACAAAATCACAAATAAAATTTACGAATAAAACTTAAAGTATGAAAATAAAATGTAACATGTTTTCTTGCTATCGTTAGTATTGATTTGATGTTTAAACATGTCACATTTGGCTGGACTTTATACTATGATCAGATCAGGTCACTGATCGAAAGACTGTTGACGCAGTACAACTTACCAAAAAGTAACCAAAAAGTATAAAAAGCATACAGAAAGATTGTCCTACTAGTACGTATTATGCATGGACAGTTCTGTAGATTCACTGTTAGTCAGTCAAACCTGAAATCTTCGAATGAAATTATGTTGTGTGATTGACACTGAAAGCTCATTTGTATCCTGACATAACACTTGTTTGTTTCTAGGTACTGTATCATAATGATTTATATCAAAGGACTTTAAAGGGTTGCAACACTTGCTTTTAATTTTTGTGTCAGTAAAGATTTCTGTATTTCCAATCATGATTGAGTATGTAACGTTACATGTGTTTGTTACATAGCTGCAAAAGCCTGAAATAGATGCCATTCCTAACCTGTACCAAACCTTGTACAATTGTTGTAGCCTCTACCAGGCTTCGGGAGGCGGCTGGGAAGAGTAGAAATTGTCTAAAGTTTGCCACACCCGAAATTGGCCAAGTAGAGAGATAACATGCCGAGGGAGTTGGTCCACTAGAGAGCACATTTCGGGCAAACTGTAGCCAATTTCTACTCTTGCCAGCCGCCTCCCGAAGCCTGGTAGAGGCTACGATTGTTCTGAAAAAATGTTTACATTTCTACTGAGGAAATTCTTCGATCCGTGACTATATTTTCGTAGGTAGATTACGTACCTCCAAATTTTTTATGTCCACTGTACATCTTGTTCACGGAGTGACCTAGTCTCACGAGAACACGAGACTTGTGTGGATCTTCTGACCTCCCCCGCCTCCTTGCGGAGTAGGGGTAGGTAGGACTTGGTCAGCTCCCAACCTTCATTGGTCCACACAAGTCTCGACCTAGTCTCGTGTTCTCGTGAGACTAAGTAGGTCACTCCGTGATCAAGGTGTACAGTCGACACCGAAAATTTGGAGGTACGTAATCTACCTTACAAAAATACTGTCACTGCTCGAAAAATGTCTAGTAACTGTTAATTCTATCAATCGATGTGACTGATGAACCTCTTCAACGATGTTTGTATTTCTGTATTTCCAGTGATTGACCAGCAGCTGTACCGTGACCTGTGTGACCTTGTGTCCCAGCTGGTACAGAACAGCAGCGCTGCTCCGCTGTCCTCCGTTTCCCTGGGAGACGCTGGGTCTCTGGACGTCTTCACAGCTGAGAACGGAAGGTTTGTTTGTTTGTTTGTTTGTTTGTTTGTTTACAAATGCAATGCATCTCTGTGTTGTTACCATGTGTCAATGTTATTGTGTGGCAGTTGCTATTTTGTATTGTTGTATTGCATTACGTAATGGGCCACTGGAAGAATAGGTAAGCTAAATGCTATTAAAGCTAAATGTGGATCCAAATAAAGTCAAAGTCTCTCCCATAGGTCACATACTACTGTGATACAGGTTACGAGATATCAGGTACAAGGTAACGTAAGACTGCACCAGGCTCAAGTACACACACAGAACCTTATTGTACCAAGACTGTGCCTATATACTAGTAGTTCTATGCGTAAATGGGATAATACGGCTAGGATCAGGCACAGTTCTGGATAGTCTTCGCGTATCCAGGTTGTATAAATGCCTATCTGTTCATTTGGTTTTCTTTCCAGCCATGCGACCCTGCGAGTATATCCTCAGGGCTTGCTAACTGTGGATGCTGAGATGTGGGTAGCCGAGGGAGAACAGCCTGCCATCACTGCAGAGGTATAGCGCTATCTTGTCAACTAGAATTTGTAATATTATTTCCCCTTCTGTAACAAAGGTCACCGTGTTAACTTTAGCCCTTACCAAACCTTTTTTTTTCTTCAGCATGTTGCATCAACTCAGAAGAAAATCAGTGAGCTTCTTGGCTGCAATAAGTCTAAAAGGTAAGTACACAATTTACATGTACAATGTACCTCTACTGTCAGCTGAGAATCAAACTCATGACTTCTTGGTACAGAGGCAGGGAAACTAAATGCAAACTGCACACACTTCTTTCATATCCAACTTGATCATTTGCATTGTTGTCAGCCCCATTCAATAAGAGAGGAGACTTACATGTACGTGTATTAGCCTTGTCATGTAATGAAAGAGGTGTAAACCGTAAGTGACTTTCCTAAGGGGCCTGCCTTCAGATTCTAAGGCTGAAGGTAACCAAAAGTCCACCTGTCATCATTCCCTCCCAAATTTCCCTTCATAAAGAGACGAGCTCTAGTTGAGTAAGGAAAACATTGTAAAGTGCCTCTCAGGTACAACATATGGGGCTGAGAGTAAGCAGGAATTCAAACCCAAAACCTTCAGATTAAAGTCAACAACCCTTAAAGCATATAATAGCCTCTTTTAAAGGTTGTAAGACTCAAGCCATGGCATAACTTGAGAGTAGCGGTCGCTCACGGTCAGTGGCGAATGTGGGAGCAGATGTAAACTAACCAGGATGGCACCCAGGCTACTAGCTTGTTTTGCTTCCAAAAAAAGTTAATGCCACCGCCGCACTAGTCTGGGAAGGAGGCTACACTAACCACAAATCTACCTCTAATTACCATCTTTCCTCTCCCAGATTCCCGTTCATCAAGCGCGGCGCCCGTGTGGACCCGTATGTACCGACAGCCGACAACAAGCTGATCGAGTATGACTTTGACGAGTGTGTGTATGAAGCCGACTCCCCCTACCAGAACATCAAGATAATGCACTCTCCTCAGTTTGGAAACATGCTGCTATTGGACAACGATCCTAGTAAGTACATGAAGGGCAGGGAACTGGGGGAGTCTGAATAGAGGAATAAGAAAATCATAAATGAAACTGATAGAGTACAACTTTTGTGTATGAAGCTCCCCCTATCAGAACATCAAGATAATGCACTCTCCTCAGTTTGGAAATATGCTGCTACTGGACAACAATCCTAGTAAGTTTTGTTTATGGAATGAATGAATGAATGAATGAATGAATGAATGAATGAATGAATGAATGAATGAATGAATGAATGAATGAATGAATGAATGAATGAATGAATGAATGAATGAATGAATGAATGAATGAATGAATGAATGAATGAATGAATGAATGAATGAAGAAATAAGTACGTACCTGTATATAAGAAAAAGTTAAAGTCATAGGACTGGGAGTATGGATCCTGTCTGTAATTCCTAAATTCAGCCATCTACATTAATAGTCAGGAAGCGTAGGGCAAATACAATCTTAAACATTTTTACTGTTGAAAAAGGGATTGCATCACCTTGATTTTTCTACAGATCTGGCGGAGAGTGACCTGGCCTACACACGAGCAATCCTGGGTAACGGTCGTGAGGACTTTAGCGGGAAATCCGTGCTGATTCTGGGGGGCGGGGATGGAGGAATCCTCCATGAGCTGCGACAGGGATCTCCCAAATCTGTCATCATGCTGGAGATATCCTTTTGTGTTTGGTATCTTTAGTTTTAGTATTTTACTGTAGCTGCATGTGTTACTAAGTATCCCTTGTCTTGAGATGCAATAGGTCCAGTCTCACACTCAACTGACATAAGATTTTTTTTAGTTACAATGTATCTTCTTGAGATAGAGTGAGTGAGTAATCTTCTTTTAAGAAACTAGCCCCCTTCACAAACATGTTGTGATTTCTAAACCAGCTCTGACAGAGTTTTCTACAAAAAAATTAACACCACCAAGACACATGATTGACGCTATTGAGAAATCACGAAAGCCAGTAACTTCAAAACACTTCTAATACTGCCTACTGCTTGTCTATAGTACATTCTCATGCAGGCATGTATTTGTAAGACAGTCATTCAATTCAGTACATTTCTGTGAACAAGAACCCTTAACGCTACCCACATTGACCAGCTGGTGATTAATGCAGCTGTTAAATACCTGCGGGGAATCTGCCACGACTCCATGGACCAGCTCAAGGGGCACAACTATGAGGTCAGAATACAAACAATTATAGTCTTCGTTGCATACACATGTAGGCCTTTTGCACCAGACTTAGATCTTCAGGAGTACAGGTTAGGGTTCTGATTGTCTATTCACTTCTGATTGCACGGGAGGTTGTTCCAATAGATCCCATGCATATGGACCAGCTCCTGGGCACAACTATGATGAGGTCAGACAACAAACAATAGCCTTACATTTTATTACACACACTATGAGTCATAGTGTAGTATGACATTCATGCAGGCCCTTTGCACCAGACTTACATGTACATGTAACCTTGTAGGCAGGGGTACAGGTTTGAGGTCTGATTGCAGGGCTGGAAGTTCATTTTTGGGCCTGTATCTTTTCTTCATTTTGCCAATTTGATAATGAACTGACAATCATCCAAGCAGATCCTAAGGCAGTATCCCATTTGTAAAGCAGTTTCCTATGGTGGCTAATTGGATGCTGTCTTGCCACCGTACAGATTGACTTTAACCTCTGATTCTTTGTTCATACTGTACTTTTACTCTGTCGATTGTAGTTGAGGACTGTGCTCCAGTTTTGAGAAGTTCTATGCACTAATAATGTTCTGCTGCTGTGCTTTTTCTCCCCAGGTTTTAGTTGAAGACTGCATCCCAGTTTTGGAGAAGTACGTACGGGAAGGAACCATGTTTGATTACGTCATCAACGATCTCACAGCTATTCCCATTTCTACACAGCCTGTCGGTAAGTGCTGCATCCAGAACATGACTTTTAAGGTGTAGTCAAGGCATATCCAGAACCGTGCTTTATCTATAATCATGCTCAGGCATTGATAGTTCATGACTTGTGTATTCAGAATCGTGCTTTACATCCAAAACCCTGCTTACAGAGACTATCTGTAATTTTTTCTAATTTTAAATTTCATGAGGATAATTTTTTTGTTCTGCCCAGGTGACTCTTGGGACTTCCTGAGGAAGATTCTGGACTTCTCCATGCAGGTGTTGAAGCCCACAGGCAGGTATTATACACAGGTGAGACAATATCTGGCAGATCAACAGTTTAAGTGTAAATATTCTAACACAGGTCCAGGTACAGATACACGCAAACCATGCATGCAAACACACACATAAAATGTACACATATACATGTACACGGTGTTTGTAATCATGACTGTGTCTGCATTTCCTTGTATGGGAGGGAAATATAAATAAACCAGACAGACTTCATATCATATATATCAGATTAACTATTCCTGAATTCAGTGGTGTGGCACAGCCAGTGTTAAAAAATGTATTACAAGTCATGTACTATTAGATGGTTGCATAAAATTCAAAGTTCATGAAGATACATGTACACCATATTGATGTGTTCCATGGTTCCCAAGGTCTTAATGCATGGTTTCCATGGTGTTGTGTTCCATTGTTTCCAGGGTAACAAGGCTAACATGCATGGTGTGTTGATGTGTTCTGTGGTTTCCATGGTAACATGTGTTCCATTGTTTCCATAGTAACGAGGCTAACATGGTGTATTGATGTGTTCTGTGGTTTCCATGGTGATAATATGTTCCATGGTTTCCAGGGTAACGGGGCCAACATGGTGGACGCCCTGCGTATGTATGAGGGCCAGCTGGAGAAACTGTCCTGTAAAGTGGACTTCTCCAAAGAGACAGTCTGTGTGCCGTCCTACCACGAGCTGTATCCTTTCTCTGCAGGAAAATCTTTTTACCCTTAGCACAAGGGAGTAAAGTTACTGTATGTTAATATTGTCTGTGTGTGTGCATGTCCTTGTGCATATTTGTGTATACATGTAATTGTGTGTGGTGCTTGTCTGTTTGTATGCTCATACATTGTATGTTTGCATGCATATACAATATACATTGTACAGTATGTGTAATGCTTATGTGTTTGTGTGTAGATGTACATTTTTGTGTGTCTATGTGTATGTGTGTGCATAAGTGTGAAGTATGCATGCGTGTTACTGCAATTCCAACTATGTGTACATGTACTGTATGCACCACACACTGTTACCATACATTGTACATGACGTGTACATGTGTACATCCTTGGTGCTGCTAGCTTTGTCTGTGGGACTTCTTCTGTGGGACTGGAAGTAGTATTATTGGTCAGGGGTTGATGAAGTCTGACATCTTTTTTTAATTCATTTCTGCATAGTGCTAGACTAAGTGTAAGAATAAGCTAAGATGTTTTCAGTGTTTTATTTTCCTTGACTCCACTTGTTCTCAGTTGGGTGTTCTACTGCATCTGGAAAGTGGATGCAGCCAATGGCTGCGAAGGGAAGGATGCACAAGCAACCAATGGGAGCACCTAACACATCATCAACTAACCAATCAGAAACATTCTTACAAAATTTTACAGCATATATCTAAGTATATATGATGACTTGTGTTATGGTGGTAGACTTGCTTTGCAAGTTTTGTGATTTAAAAAATCTTTTCTTACAGCTATAACCTTTAGCATGCTAAGGTTGCCATGTGTAGCATTAAGTTTGTATTGGTTATTGGGTTAGACAGAAGGTTCAGTATGATACGTCGGTGAAGGTTAGACATCCAGGTAATACGATACGCCCAAAAGTAGTTACTCAAGCAACTGGATATGATTTTCATTCAGACATTGACCGTTTTCAAAATCATATCCAGTTGCTTGAGTAAATTTGTAGATTGTCTTGATCATAGTTTCTTTTTTCTAAGGAACTCTATGGAATGTTGTCAATATCATAAGTGTATTAAGTGTTTGTAGTTTGATTCCTTTTTTAGATGCGTTGTGCCATAGACCCTACGATGTACCTCAATGTACAAGTATCATTCCTTAAACAATTGTTAAGTCAGAAAGTTTTGTCAGGAATATATTATTAGGATTCGAAATGTTTGTCAATGGATGAAAACAAATGTCTTGTATCAAGACTGCAGCACTTATTTGAATTTTTAGTGGACTTTTTAGCATGTACTGCAACATGTACTTGTAATGGTAGTGGTGTCGCATGGAATATACATATATTGTGGCTCATAAAGTCATTATGTAGGTGTTGCTTTATAACATTTTGGTTGTAGAATGCAGAATGCAATTGAAAGACCCTTATTTCAGATGTTCCTGCACATTCAAGCGTGTACCACGGTGACCACAACTTTTGATTTTAGAATTCTCTTCAAGAACATGTTGCTTGGCTTGTCTTTGTGAGCAAAGGAAAACTTATAGTGAAATCCCTATAACTAAACCATACAGTCACTGCAAAATTTATTACAATTATAAAGTCATGTATGTGGTTTGCTACAAGTGCATTTGTGCATACATATCATCATGGAAAATCTTCTGATACAAACAAATTGAAGCTAATTGTCATTGCTTCCACACTACAATGAAAATGTTATATGTGAATATACAATGTATAAGGCCAATTTGAGCTTCTAATGAATAAAGAATGGTTCAGACATGGTCAAATATTGATTGTAGCAGTGTGCCAAGCTCAATAATAAAAGACGGCTATTAAAAGACAACCATCATGACTTGTCTCTGCATTTTTAGCCTCATTATAAACTTGTAGTCTAATGCAAATGTCACACCCTTATGGAATCTATGCATAATCTAGAGATAGTTTTAAGAAGCAAATTTCTGGCATTAGCTAGATCTCGATCCCTTTAGACATGTATGATCCAGATATTCAGTGTGAGTTTGATCCAGATCCCTTTAGCTAATTGGTGTAAGTTTGATCCAGATCCCGTCCTTGGCCCTCAGGATCAGCTGTTGCACAAAGAACGGCTCGGGTTTCGTCTGGTCCAGCTCCAGTCGGAACCGCTGTAAGATCAGCGCCACCGCTACCTTCATCTCGTTCATCGCAAAATTCTGCCCAATGCAGTTCCTACAGCAGGAACAGGAGAAAAATTTATTGTATGCTAGAAAGGTAACATTTGCTAAGCAAATGCATTATGTTTTTCCCTTTGCATATGGTCTGCTCTCAGACTGTTAATTCTTACTCAAACACATTCATCTATGACAGAGGTCGTTGAAAATTTGATCTCTGTGTAATCCTTGTGTTGGAATTAAGTTCAGCATTGTACTATGATTACTTCCAAAGCTTTTGATTGTCCTTAACCCTGATGTTATTGTCATTCAGCCACTAGGAGTTTCTAGATCAGAAACAGGCAAAAATCAAACTAGCTTTTCTACCTTCAATGAAATTTATCTTTAAGTTTATGTTTGATTGGAGGCCTACAAATGTATGTCCCAGCTTAGAGTTAGTGTTGTTGGAACATAATTATGTAGGTTGAGTGGTAACCGTTGGAGCATTGAAGTTTCAAAGCAACAAGTCTGACTACAAGTATCACTCAGTCTGCTATCAGCTATAGAGTACCTTGGTCCAGCTGAGAAAGGTACGAAGGCATGATGGTGTCTGTCCTTGGATCTCTCCGGAGAAAAGCGCAGGGGATCATACACCTGGAAATGTACAAACTGGAGTTACACTTACATGTAGCTGTACATATAGAGCCACTCAGTACTGCCCTGGCATACGGTTACCTTTAAGCAGTCTCTTTTGGTGGCTGCAAACTTAAGACAATATAAAATTTTTTATAATGGTTTTTATTGTCCAAACTGTACCCGTGCAGTCGCAGCCTTTATACGGCTGAATTGATGCAGGGTATCACATAATTATCAATACAAATCACAACAATCAAATAATACACATGATAACACATATTTGCTCCACAAATGTTTTGTGGAACTGTCGCAAGGATCTGTGCGGCTGCCATTCGGCGCCACAAGGTGACCTCAATACGACTTTCCCCAACCGAAGTTAGGTACCCATTCACACCTGGGTGGAGTGAGGAAAGTCGTGTAAAGTGCCTTTCCCAAGGACACAACGTCGGGCGCATGTCCAGACATGTCCCGGGTACGACTCGGGATCGAACCCGGGTCTCTCGGTTCAAAGTCGAATGATCTACCCCTACGCCACCCGACGCCACTTTGCCAGGCAGTTATCATCTGCCACCCAAAACCATTACAAAACAAGAAAGCCTGAAACACATTGTTTATCTGTTTGTTTGTTTGTTTATTTGTTGATTTATTCCTACTGACCTGAGGGTCTGGCCAGATGAGATGGTTGTGATGTGAGTAGATAATTCCTGCAGTTAGGTGGGATCCTGCAAATTAATATAGAAATAACTTAACGACATTGTATATAAAAGGCAACAAAAAAGTAAGATTTAAAAAATAAGTATGTTAAGAGATACATATAGGGATACCATAAAACTAATCTTTGCCTACCAGTAGGAAATATAGCATTTTAAAGGGCCAAATTTCAAACCCCAGGCCCCCATATACATGTAGGATTGTTGCACCTCTGGCACTCAACTTGATATTATGTCAAACAAAATTGAGAAACAAACTAGAAAGGCCAATATTTGCTTTGGAGCAAATACAGCGATGGGTTCACCACATTTTACGACATGGCAGGGAAAGAATGAGAAACACAAGGGAAAACAATGATTTACATTGATATAACTATAATATGAAGTAACATACAACTAAAACAACAGTTGGATAGCTATTCCCTACTTTATTGGTTAGGATTTTTAATTGCATAATGCAAACTGTTGATTTTCATAAATAAAAAAACGTTCATGCCCTGCATTCCAATGCTGGAGCAGGAAAGCTTGAAATACCTACCAAAACACTTGAATACAGACATACTGTTAGTATGGAAATGCTCTGTGCAGGTGTTAATCAAGTTAAATCCCAACAGCCAATCAGCAAGAAATGCTCTGTGCAGGTGGAAATGCTCTGTGCAGGTGTTAATCAAGTTAAATCCCAACAGCCAATCAGCAAGAAGAATAGAGGAAAGCTGCATGCCTATTGGTTGATGCCCTGCATTCCATTGTGATGACTCATGCCCAAATGTGGTACACTAACACAGTAATACATTTGCTATAACACAGCCAAAAAACTCAAATAAAACCATTCTAAAAGCCTGTATCACAAAAATTTAAAAAAACGCCTAGGGGTATTTGCCCACTGTACCTCCATACCAAATTTCAGGACCTTGGGCCCTAAAATGAAGAAGCTGAATCCATTTAAAAAATGGCAGGAGGAGAAGGAGAAGAAGAAGAAGAAACATCAGAAAAAGCAATATGGGTTCACCACCACTTCGTGGTGTGGTGAACCCATAATTAGGCTGGCTGGAACACTGACAGGACTGAAGTAATGCTAGATCGATACCTTCAGGCATGGTTTTCCCATCAGGAAAAGTCAGTGGCTTGGTAAGACAGCGAGAAACGGTCGGGACCGGTGGTCTGATCCTTAAACTCTCCTTAATACACATGGTGGTGAAGGGCAGCTGACTCATGTCTTCCCTGGACACAAGGAACAAAAACTCAGGTCACAACAAAAGAATAATTTACAGATATGTACAGTATACATATTCAAGTGCCTAATAAGTACTATGTATTTCTATCATGCCTGATTGGGTCATAGTATAGGCTCCACGTATCCAAGAAAGACTAGATTTGCCACATGCATGACTCTGGATATGCATGGCCACTATCCAGAACTGTGCCAAAAATGCATATTATCCAGAACCATGCCTGATCCTAACCCTAACCCATTCAGGCATATACTAGACAGGCATGGTTTTGGATATGCAGACTATCCAGATATCCTATGTGGAGACTATCCAGAACCATGTCTGATCCTCATCCTAACTCATTCTGGATACGATACTCACCAGGTCATGGTTGTGCGTCCGTGCAGCAGCGCCCCCACCTCCCTCCTGCACCTGTCCTGGTACTGCAGGTGTTTGGCCAGGTGGTACAGGGTCCAGGAGATCCCGCTGGCCGTCGTGTCGTGACCCTCGAACAGGAACGTGTCCACCTCGTCTCGGATCTCCGCGTCCGTCAGGCCTGTACCATCCTCGTCCTGGGCAAAAGATTTAAAATAGTAACAATTGCATGTTACACATAGTAAAATATATTAAAGGATTGCATATCAATCAACAGTTTGTGCTTATAAACCTGCATTTCTCCTCTGGTCTCTTAAAGTCACTGATGAAAGGTAGTGGATACTACCCGAAACGTCTGACCGTTTCTAAAATCATGTCCAGTTGCTTTTACTGCTTTTTTTTTGGTGTATTAAAGGAGTCTTGTCTTCCATCAATGATTGTAAAATCATATTCTCATCCCATACTACAAACTCTTGTCTTAATAGATTAGCCTTATGGAACTGTAGTTAAGATACTGTCAGTAGTAATACCATGCATCGTACCTTGTACAACTGTTGTACAATAAATATTAACCAGTCCTGTGAATTTGGAAATGGTAATTTTGGGAATCAAGCAAGATGTTTGTGGTTGGGACATACAGATAAAAAAAAAAAATTTACGGCTCTCATTGGCCAATATGAGATGTCACATTGGCACACCAATTCCGTAAGGTGTTTTTGGCACCCTGACAGACAGATTAGCCTAAGAGGCTCGGTGGGCGTCACTCCACCGTATATGTGGGGAAGTCGTGTAAAGTGCCTTTCCCAAGGGCACAACATCGGGCCACGGTGAGTATCGAACCCGGGACCTCTGCGTTCCGAGTCCAACGCTCTAACCATTGTGCCACTGACGCCACTACACTACATAGAGATAGAAGTACTGTATATTGACAATTTGTTTTAAAAAGTTAGACATCCAGGTTGAACATTAAAAAATAAATTACAAAATGAATCATTAGTCTAGGTCTGACATAGGTTGACATCTAGAAAAGGTAATAGTCAAATTGCCACCTGTTAAAAAAATGTCAATCCTTCCACAAAATGTGGCAAATCTCAATAATAAATTGATTATTGGCATCAAAATATAACCTTGGCTTGCAGAAGAATGTCGAGAAAGTCCAGGTATTTCCTGTTTTTTCCTGTCTCGTCTTCTCCAGATTTGCCCTCCCCGTCCTGAAGTGCCTTTTTCCTCTGCTGTATGAGATGTTCAGAGACACCGTGCACAATGTCACACTGCTGACGGAACCTGGGGTAGAAAATGCATGTCAGCCAAAAAATGTGCAGGAAAATGTCGATAAAACAAAACAAGAAATTTACCACTCTAAATCTTTCAAGGTGGTTTGAAATCTTCTGTTTCTTTGCCCCTGTCCTCTTTGAAGAACCTCTTGTTGCAGTAACTGAAAGGATCTTGATCAAATGCACATTGTCAGCAAACATTTTTACTTAATAATACATGTATATATAATAAATATAATTTGTTTACCAAAGGAAAACGTTGTTTTTGCTTCTTCTGTTCCAAACACAAAAGGCCAATGACCAGAACCAGACCTCTGTCACCATGGTAACTGGTGTTGGGTTACATCATATATATGAAAAAAATGTATTTCTGAATCATTAAAAGAGCAGAATGATGATATGCGAAGGTAAACATTATGCATTTGCAGTTATCCACTGTGTTTGCATAAACATTATGTAACGACAACACACTACTGCCCCTCAGGCCTCAAAGAGGCAATATTCATCTTTACCTTTTATTTTCTCTTAACCTCATCTTTACCTTTTATAAGTGGCATCGGTGGCACAGCGGTTAGAGCGTTGGACTCGGAACCAAGAGGTCCCGGGTTCGATACTCACCGTGGCCCGACCTTGTGCCCTTGGGAAAGGCACTTTACACGACTTCCCCACCATGTACGGTGGAGTGACGCCCACCGAGCCTCTTAGGCTAATCTGTCTAACTGTGTGCCAAAAACACATTACGGATTTGGTGCGCCGATGTGACAACATCTGCACATGCACATTGGCCACTGAGAGCCGTTAATTTTTTTTTTTTCCTGCTGATGCTTACCTGCGGCCACTGGGGCTGAGGTAATAGATGAAGTCAAAGTGGAAGGGAAAGAAACGAACTCGCTCGACGACAAGGCGGGACAGCTCAAACACTGCCTGGATGTAAGGAGCAGACTGTCTGTTGGGAGAATACATGTGGTCAGGATATAGCTGGTTGGCTACCAATTTTTTTTCACATCACACATTACAATATACAATCATGTGTAAGTTGTACACAAAGATGCAGGTTCCTACATCTGATTCAGTAAGACTTGGAATCCAGTCTTATCACCTTTAGTCCACTCCCCTTAGGCCACTGGAAGCAGACTTAAAGATACATGTACCAAGACTAGACTCCAGGCTAAGTAAGAGTAGAGACTTGCTTGGGCCAAGGAATTTTCATCAATCCCCAAGATATAAAATAAGCTGCTTGGACTTACTTTTTTAAAAATAACTCTAAGACCTAGAAATTAACAATATAGACTTATAGTGGTCTACAGTCTATGCTCAAAAAAATCAAAAGAAGCAGTATTTTGTTTACTTACCCGTCAGTTTGGCAGTTGCTCCGGTAACCCAGACTGCACTTCAGCATGCTGTCCAACGTCAGCAGACTCACATGGTCAAACAGCTCCACAGGCGAACCCTCGGGGACGGAGCTCCACTTGTCCTGTAAAAGGTAATGTAAAGGTAGTCTTGCAGTCCTTTAATTTTTCAGGCTGTAAAGTCCTAAGGGGCAGGGGATTGTTAATCTTCATTCTTCATCTTCATATTTGCCGGGGCTCTAAGATGTTGTACGAGCCCCGGCTACACCCCTAAATAGCCCCTATTGGGGCACTTTAGGGGGTGTCACTTGGCCACGGTATTGGAAGGTGGCACCCATCCCCTCTCCTTCCACCATTTTTTACTTTTACCTCCCCAACCGAAGTCAGGTGCCCATTTTACACCTGGGTGGAGTGAGAAAAGTAATGAGAAGTGCCTTTTCCAAGGGCACAAGATTGCTGATTCTGACATGGTAGGATTAAAACCCGGGACCTCTTGGTCCCCAGTCAAACATGCTACCGCGACGCCACATGACCCCACAAGGATAACAGAAGTTATGAAAAACACAGCCAATGTTTGTATGGCCTCTTCCATGCAGTCTTCTGAGGAAGTGGCTAGAAAAAGTATGTAGAAATTGGCCAAAAAGACGGGGCAGCAAACTGTTATCAGCACGTTAGTCAGGACTCAGAGAACAGGGTGACGTAAGACTTACAATCAGCACGTTAGTAGACTCAGAGAACAGAGTGACGTAAGACTTACAATCAGCACGTTAGTCAGGACTCAGAGAACAGGGTGACGTAAGACTTACAATCAGCACGTTAGTAGACTCAGAGAACAGAGTGACGTAGGGCTTCAGGATCTCGAAGTGGAAGGCAGGAGTCAGCAGTCGCCGGTTCCGGTGCCACTTACTGCCATGACTGGTTAACAAGCCATCTCCTGTGAAATATCACAATTCCAAGACTTTAGGTTCTGAATCAACTTCAAAATGCTCAATGAAAGACACATTTTGGCCCCAACGGTTGAAGAAAGTCCTTTTCTTCCTAGTTGTTAAAGTTTTTCAATGTAGCAATGCAACTTCGTTTCATCAAAAGTTCAAAATCTATTGTTTGCACTATAAACAGCCTAGTATGGTGACCTCATGGCTCATATTGTAACATTTCCGGCCTTCATGGGATGCCTTGTCCTGTTTTTTTTTCCCTGTCGCTTCATAGTTTTTCTGAAAAAATCTGAGAAACAACAAATTAAATTGGTGTGGCCTAACAAAGGAAGTATGCAGCTGTTGAACTTACCAAGCCATGGATGAAGGAATCTGTAAATTCTGCCTTTTGGCTCTGTAAAATAAAATTTAATGGATGATGTTTCAGTAGTTTTCAGTAAACATTTTAAGCGGTTCAAACTTTATAGTCCAAAGTGATCATCTCTGGATTGACAGCAGAAAATGTGATAGTGACTAAGTCACCTGTTCATGTGTAAATCTTAATGACAGTTATTGTATATTGTTTTTGCTCAGTTTCTTCCTCTTCTTCTCCAGTGACCTCTGACCTGACCAATGACATGATTTGTTGACGTCTGTCACCATGGTGACTGGTGTTAGGTTACATAATGTTGCAATTTCGTGGTCTGCTCTGCTCCTGTCACCATGTACTAGTAGTGCATGTATGTGAATGTATTTGAGTAAGAACTAACAGAGCAGACCATGTCCGAAGGTAAACATTATGCATTTGCTTTGCAAATGTTATTTCTCTAGTTACAATTCAGTTTCCTAAACTCTAACCTGCTGTGCCCAGTATAGTCTTGATGAGTTCAGGATGGACACACTGGGGGAACACGTTGAAGGGACCGACCCAGAGTGGGATGAAGTGAGAACTGTACTTCTTCATCCACTCTAACATGATCTGGAAACCTTCCTGGTTTCGAGACGCCTGGGAAAAACAAGGAATCAAAGTTGAAGTTCTCATAGGAAATTCAAACTCTACTACTGGATACATTACGGAGATAACATCCAGACCTTTTGAGTGACATACACCACTCTTCTTCAGAATCACTATTAATGAACAAACAGAACTCGATAAAGCATATATGAGCATTACTGGTAAAAACCGGTTGAACATGACAAGGTCCATGGTAACACCAACTTCGCAGGCACACGGCCCGGCAGCAGCTGGCTACATTACACTGAATGACTTGTTACACCTAACCCTTGAACATCTAACTCTAGACATTATTTAAAGCTACATGTATCTAATGACAATGCCCCTACTGTACATGGTGACAACGAGTTCCAGTCTGCGATAGTCCTAGGAAAGAATTAATTTTTGAACACCTCAATCCTTGGTTGATAACTCTGGTATTTGAAGGCTAGTTTCCACCAGACTTCTTCTGTGGGCTGAATGAATTGTAGAAATCAGCCTAAAATCGGCCCCGGTGGGCAAATGGAGCTTCTCTGGCCAGCTATATTCTCTTGCCAATCAATACCCCTTTTAGGCCGATTTCTACGATATATTCAGCCCGCAGAAGTCTGGTGGAGACTACCAAAAGACCTGCTTGGAAATTAAGTGATAACCACATACCTTCCGATTATGTCCAAACAGCCAGTGTTTCGGCGGAGTTGAAAACTGCTTCATGACTCCCCTGGTCTGAACTTGGCCGAGAACAAACCGGAAAAGTCTTGTCGACAGGTGAACCACAAGCACAGCCAGGCAAGTGTACAGGGCCAGGTGCAGCCAGGTGGCAACAGGTGTCAGGTGCCGAAACACCTGGAATGACTGTGGGTCTGCCATACCTGTAGTATAGGCATAAAAAGTTCCCGTTCTAATAATCAGTGCATCTAGCATAGGGTGGTGCCCATCTCCATTTCTGTAGCCCTTGGTCGACACACAGTTGTGCAACTTGACACTAGTCCGCTGGTATAGTGCTGTGTGTTTGACCTTCCCACACTCTTTCTCATAGATGCTGAGTGCTGAGCAGAGAAAGGCAGCATTTCTAAAGTCTGTAACGTTACTAGTAGGGAAGAGATACGGCAAGCTGGTGACATGATGAATGTAAGACTGGAGATGATGAATATGAGCTGACATTTGTATAAGGTATTTTTCCCTCAAAAAGTGTATTTCAGTTATTTTGAATTCAAATTGATAAACTCGCCTAGAGTCACATGGTACATACTAACATAAGTAACAAAGAATATGAAATACTCCGAAAAGTAACATGTAATGCATAACCAAAGTTTGTTGACCTACAACTAATCAGACAATTTCAGACATTACTTGTACAATAATACTTTGTTCACTAACGGAGGGTGAATGACCTCACGGACACTTGGAAAGTAGGTGAAAAGTCGTGGCCATGGCCTGACGTCACCTTTCACCTATTTTTCAAGTGGACCGGTCATGCCAACAAGCAAAAACATTAAAAAGTAAAGAAAGAAACGATAAATTGACGTGTGTCGACGCCGAACCGGACTGAATGTTGTAGGACTAATTTTGTTTGCAACTTGCAAGGCTGAAACGCCCGGCCGGCCCCATCCGGTGATTCAAGAGACAAATAATCAAGAGACAGGTCATTTGAGCTCTTTCTAAGGCCTGTGTTGAAACTATCAGTCTGACAGCACCATAAGCTATTGACAGAAGATCACAGATTGACAGATAAAGACGGACAAAGCTCACCTGATGTCGCACCTTTCGTGTTTACTCAGCAAAAAACGGAGCGGTTTGTTGAGCTCGTTTGTTCCCTACTTGTATGGTGCAGCGACATGGAAACTTCAGGTCGGAGGTCATAGGTCAGGTCAGGAAGCGCGCACTTTTTAAATCCTGATGCCAGGATAGTGTACTCTGGTATGTGATACCGTATAAACATTCATTAGCTTAAAAGTGTGTATGTGTGTGTGTATGTGTGTGTGTGTGTTTGTGTGTGTGTGTGTGTGTGTGTGTGTGTGCGTGTGTGTGTGTGTGTTTGTGCGTGTGTGTGTGCGTGTGTGTGTGTGTTCATGTGCGTGTGCGTGTGCGTCTTTGCCTCATCAGATATAAATTTCCATTCTTTACTTCTTTATTTCTTTTATTCAATGATACAGAATCGACCTGAAGCTGGTTGGTTTCTGACGTTACTGTGGCTTCAATTTATCAAAAATTGGGTTTTCATAGCTTCCCAATTAGCTTGTCTTGTTGGCAACATAATGTACAACTACATGTAATAATATAATGCAAAGAATGCCATGCACTCAATGTATGTAAAAAAAAAAAAACTACCAATACAGAGTTTCTCTTAAATGCATATTTTATTATGTTCAGCTATAAAGTGTTACACTTTACATGCATTCCCTGGGATGGTAACAAGATTGATAGTCACGTCACACTTCAAAGAAGCCACGTGACAAGCCTCACTGGGTCAGTCTACTGGGGAAGACCAGAGTGACAGGTCGAAAGCTCTAGGTGAGAGGATTTTTTTGTGTTGGATCAAAAGTTTTAACTTTAAACAAGATTGATAGTCATTCCAGATCTTGGAGAATAATTTTCTAGCCAAGACAATCAGACAAAGCTTGCTGAATTGGGAACTGCCTTTCATGACATCACTGAGGTAGATGGCTGTATTATGGTTCATATTTATTAATCTTTTGTTGGCTGCAAAAACAGTATCAAATTGGCCAGGCTGTATCCATTTGCCTGGCAGTATTCAACATTCTACTATTCTACAGGAGTGCCAAAGAATCCATACAAATTTTACGTAATTTATACGAATTTTAAGGAATGCAAACGATCAATTACTCGGAAACATACGATCCTTGCTAATTTGGTAATCTGCGCATGGATCACCAAATTAGTAAGGATCGCATGTTTCCAAGTCGAAAAAAAATTGATCGTCTATTTTTCGTAGAATTAGTGTGGATTCCGTAAAATTCGCTGCGATGAATTCTTTAATTTGGTACCTCAGTTCTCAAAGACGAGTCTAGTTTTTCTGAGTCGACATCAGCGGTCGAGTGTCAGTGTCACCCACATCATGATCCTCATCACTGGACAAGTTGTCATCTCCATCTAGTCATTTCACGTCGCCCATCTCCACTTCTTCTTTCGTAACCTTCTTCTTCTCAGCACAGACGGGACGAGACACAGAAACCTGCATCACAGCAAAAACCACCAACAGCCCACAACCGAGACCCATAAAGAAGTACAACATAGCCCTCGGGCCAGAAAACTCAATCAGATACCCTGTGACATAGTTAGCAATGATTCCTCCAATAGATGCACCAAACAGGCAAATGGCGAAGACAATAGAAGAAGCGTCCAGGTAGCGATTAGCCCAAGCGGTGCCGCCAGGGAAAATAGGAGAAACAAAAAGACCTAGAATCGCGGTGAAAGCCCAGAAGACAGCCTTGTTTGTAGCGCCCCAGACAGCTAACACAACGCAACACACGCAAGCGACGGTGATCTCAACGCTCAGCATCACGTGAATGGGCACCCAAGCGGCTATGGCAATAGACAGCCACCGCATCGAAGCATAACAGATCCAGTAAGTCGAATACACCACGCTGGCTTCGGGTTTAGTGTACATGTTCGTCTCCACCATGTAGGACACCATGTAGTTGGTAAAGGCATGCTGGCTTGACTGATACGAAGCATAGTAAAAGAGGAGTAAGACCAGCAGAAAGACAGCCTTACGACTCTGGCCTTCGAGAAAGCGGCCTGGAGAGAAGAAAGCAGAGAAGGACCTCGGAGCTCTTTCTTGGCTTTCTACCTTATTCTCGCGGTGGCTGACAAAGCTACGGTACTGGAAATACACGAAGACCAGGCACATGAGAAACTCAGTCACAGCAACACCCAAATACGGCCACTGGACTTGCGACAGTCGACGAGCTTCCTCCACGGTTCTAGGAGGCAGTGTAGTACCATTGGCGTCCGCTGGGGGGCGGTCCGGGGACAGGTACGGGATGGAGATGAGAGGGATGATGAACGCTGCAATCGGATACCCGGCATGCATTGCGTGCATGGGGGCTGACGCCTTCTCTCCCCACAGGGACACACAAACCACGGTACCAGCTGGAGAAGGAAAGAAGGAAGAAGAAGAGAAATCAGACAGATAGCAAAACATTTTTGGTCGACATCGCCATCATGGGTTTTGACGTCATGCAGGTACCATTTTTTATTCCCCATTAGATTCTGATTATCTACTGAGAAAATGTCAAAACGCAAACCTGTACACCCCTCTCTCTCTCTCCCTTTCTCTCCTT
>NW_017804431.1:867166-893397 GCF_001625305.1 Branchiostoma belcheri
TTCTCTCTCTCTCCCTCCGTCTCTGTCTCTTTCTCCCCCCTCTCTCTCCCTCTCTCTCTTTACCACAAGAACAACAAATCACAGTTCACAAAATGAAATTCAATACATCGTACCAGCGTCCGTGAAGCCGTGCCCCCAGCCCGCCACGTGTTGGAAGAAGCCCAGGCCTCCGAGGGAGGTGGTGAAGGGCGTCCCCGCCGTCCCCACTCCAGCTAGGAAGAACGCGGACCCCAGCACTCCGTACGCGTACTTAGGCAGGAAGTCAAGCAAGATTCCACCGGTCACGGACGACAGGAAATACCTGTAGTAGACGTAGTAGTAGTAGTTACTGTAGTTAGTAGTTACTGTAGAAGTAGTAGTAGTTACTGTAGTAGTAGTATAGTAGTAGTAGTAGTTACTGTAGTGTAGTAGTAGTTACTGTAGTATCAGTAGTAGTGGTAGTAGGAGTACTTGTAGTAGCAGTAGTAGTAGTAGTGGTGGTGGTGGTGGTGGTGGTGGTGTTAGTAGTAGTAGTAGTAGTAGTAGTAGTAGTAGTAGCAACAGCAGCAGTAGTAGTAGTAGTAGTAGTGGTGGTGGTGTTAGTAGTAGTAGTAGTAGTAGTAGTAGTAGTAGCAACAGCAGCAGTAGTAGTAGTAGTAGTGGTAGTAGTAGTAGTGGTGGTGGTGGTGGTGGTTGTAGTAGAAGTGGTAGTAGTAGTAGCAGCAGCAGCAGCAGTAGTAGTAAAAGTAGTAGTAACAGCAGCAGAAGTAGCAGAAGTAGTAGTAGTTACTGTAGTAACAGTAAGTAGCAGTAGCAGCAGTAATAGTAGCAGCAGCAGCAGAAGTAGTAGCAGTAGTAGCAGCAGCACCAGTTACCTGTTATGTCAAACCTTCCACAATAAATAAAAGTTAAACAACAGTTAAATGTGACCAATATACAAGGGACTAAGATAACACAGTGTTAGCCCAACCCAGTACATGTACGTACCCCACGGTGTGAGACACGAGAACTCGCGAGATTTCCTCGTAGTTGACTCTGAGTCTCTCTTTCAGGTCGATCATCGTGGGACCCACGATTCGGACATACAGGCCCTGAAATACATTCCAAAGAAAAGATTTTCGCAATTGTTGATGAATGATAAACATCCAGGTAGTGAGATACTTAAAGGTACTATGTAACAGTTACTGAAGCTAATACAGGTCACTACAGGTTTGACTGTATATCGATGGCCAGGTGGTCCTTATGTAGAGGTGGTCACGTATAGGTTTGACTGTATATTAATGGTCAGGTGGTCCTTATGTAGAGGTGGTCACTTGTACCGGTTTGACCTATATATAGATGGCCAAGTGGTCTCGAAATTGGGTTGTTTCTAGTTTACACAGTTCCGCTTTACCTCAACCTTCAAGCAAATTTTCTTGTGACTAAGAACAAAATTGTACCTACCACGGATCTACGAATTAGCCTTAGAAGGTCTGCTTTTAGATTACTTTACTCTTCATGCATGTTCTGTAGCCTAGCTTGTTAGGCTGAGAACTTATAGGGCTGTGTGTGAGAGGGGCGTTACCTCCATAGCATGTCAAAAACTGTGGGTTTTGGTGGGTCTTCAGGGTCTTTGGGAGCTTTTATGTGCTTTTTTCTGATTGCATACAGACAACATAGCCGGTCTGGTTGAATTACCCAAGTTTTTAGAACTGGGCTAATCAGAAAACAGCCGAAGACCACCAAACCCCCAGTTCTATAAGCCTGCTACGGAGGCTAATCAGAAAACAGCCGAAGACCACCAAACCCCCAGTTCTATAAGCCTTCTACGGAGGCTAATCAGAAAACAGCCGAAGACCACCAAACCCCCAGTTCTATAAGCCTACTACGGAAGCTAAGGATTAACGCGCTAAAAGAACATGAATACAACCGAGGTACACAATAGTGTAGTGTAAAAAGGTTAAAGTTTTTCCACGGAGTAGCGGCAGGTGGCTGGCAATCTTTTATCCCCTGAACCGAAGCCAGGTACCCGTTTTACACCTGGGTGGAGTGGGGAAAGCCGAACGCAAAGTCCCAAAGCACTTTCTAAAGGCAAAAATGCAAGGAAGAATCGAACCCGTGACCACTTGATTAGGTGTCCGCTCCCCATAGCCTCTTGGGTTAGGTAAAATATGTAGTTGTGTATACGAGAAAAAAAGTAGCCTGACCGGTTCGGGTCCCAAGGGAAGTCCATTAAGCCTGACTTTACATGTCTGAATGCTCGTGAAACCCAGCTCTTTGTTTCGTTGAGTACAGGTAGCCTCTAGGTAACCTCCAAGCAGATGTTTAGGTGGCGCAAAAGAAAATATCAAATTGGCCGGGCAGTATCCATTGGCCATACTGTAAGCATTAGGGTGGCTAATGGTTATGGATATGGCCAATTTGATACTGTCTTTTGCGCCACCTAAACATTTGCTTGGATATTAGTCTCTAGTAGGCTTCGGGATGCAGCTGGAAGAGTAGAAACTGGCCACTAGTAGAGAGATTACATGCCAGGGAAGTTGGTCCTAATGCCACACACTGTACTCCCCTGGCATGTTATCTCTCTACTTGGCCAATTTTTACTCTTTCCGGTCGCCTCCTGAAGCCTGGTAGAGGCTAGGGCCCAACCCGGGAGTACGGCTCTGCTTCTCCACCCTTGCCCCGAATCCTGGTAGAGGCTAGGGCCCATGCACTCTGGGCCTCCCAAAGCCTGGTAGAGGCTAGGGCCCACCCCGGCCTCGGTCCTCCACCCGTGTCGCCGGTTCCGGGTCACCCGGCCGGCTCTGTGTGGACCCGCGGTTCTTGCGTGACGAAATTCGCACGCTCAGGCGCTTCGCCGGGAAGGATTTGCCTTGCAAATTAGGCGAGTCCGGCGTCTCACCAAAACACGGGCTCCCCTGGTCTGTTTGAGCCACTCCAACCGTTTTACTCACAGAACTGTTACTACGGTGTCTTGCAAGACGTTGCTGAACGTCCACACTTCGTCTTAAAGACTTCCAATTAGATTACAAGACGTTTGTGGACTGGGAGGTGTCGCGATACTACCACCAGAAACTATAGCGGAAATGTGAAGGTAAAACTCAGGTAGGTTTGCTTCCGTTTGTTCCTATCTAACTCTTGAAAGAACTAGAAAGATTTGTGTAGTTTCAACGTTTCATACGGTACTAAAGAAATAGGCTTTCCCTGCTATAGGGTGCGTATAGGAAAAAAACTGTGTGTGTGTATGTGGGTAGGTATTTAAATTGTGTGGCGGACGCTTTATTGTGGTAAAACTCTGGTCGGTTTGCTTACATCTGTTCTTCTGTAACGCTTGGTCGACCTGGTAAGATTTGCAAACGGTTAACCTTTCATACGGTAATATAGGGGTGATCTCTTCCTGATACGTGGTTTGGTGTGTACAGTAGTGTGTGCATCGGTAGGTTGTTCGCCGACGTTTATTTTTTCACGAGTCCTGTCAAACGCCATGTTCACTTTGGAAAGGGTTCTTTGTAAGAACAAAGAGACGTTTGAAACTTGACACTTGAGATCGCAAATCGCATGAAGAGGTTCCACAGGTGACAAGGTCACATACCTGTACACAAGTTCCTTCAGGTGTGGTCAAGACATGGCTGACTGTTCAAGTAGTCTAGGAGTGAATTCCCAGTTTGACTTTTACGAGTACGTAATTTATAATCAACGGCCTTCTACAAAAATTAGAAAGTGTAGGAAGGGTGCTGTTAAAAAAACAACAACATTGGTTTAATTTCTAGCCATAGTTGAAACTCTTTATTTCGTTCCTGATCTGGTATGTTCAAGACATGGCTGACTGTTCAAGTAGTCTGGGAGAGAATTCCCAGTAGGTTTTACGTTATTTGCAAGTAACGACCCTCTAGAAAGACAGAAAATGTGTGAAGGGCGGTCAAAAACAACAACATCGGTCTAATTTCTAACCCTAATGGAAACCCTTTATTTAGTAGTTACCTATAGGTAGCAAACCATGGGAGAACTAGAGGCAGAAAAGATAACATTCTTAACGGAAAAAATTACTAAAGATAGGTAAATGGAGAAACATTTGAGGAGATATGGCCGAGTAACGACAGACACTATAATAGGGGATTTACATGCTTCAGTTCATTTGCCCCAGGGGAGGTGAGTCATTTGTCGTTAAATACACCCTTTTAGCAGAGAGAGAATTTCATTGACACAACAAAAGTACAGCGACTTTCGTAAGGCCAGATACTACATGTAAATATACAGACAGATACATAGGCACAAAAAAATTGACCCACGTACAAAACAATGGATGAATCAACTTATACTATTTGTTCTAAGGTCTAAACATTCTTTGATATATTTACCTATTTGTACACAGCAAGGGCTGTCCATGCCCGTAGCCAGGATTTTTAATGAGGCGGTTCTTCCCACTGTCTATTAAAGGGACCAGCGAAATTTTACAAATTAAACCTTCTGAATGGCATTTCCTGCGTTTTTGAGAGGATTTCAAAGGAAAAATCAGACATAACTTTAAATTCCATGACAGAGTGAGCAGATCTTCTAGGATTCCAGTTTTAATTTAGTTCATGTTTTAAAGAAAAATCTTTAGATAAAAGGTAGAACTTTGAGTTTGAGCCTTGTGTGTGTGTTGGAAGGGGGGGGGGGCTCATGGCTACGGGCATGATGTGACACCTTTTTATAACATGGTGGCCAAGGCAAACAAACTTCACGTTAGTTGAAAATACTATTGTTAATTCTGCTTTTGTTTTGAAACTTAACATCAGCAGATGATCACCATTTTGAGTCTGTAAAGATTGAGTACAGTAGGCGGATATGGAATTCGCCTTTCTATAGTCACGGTGTCGTCTCGACGTCAAGTTTAAATTATCTTCTATAGCTTCAAGAGCTGTAGTCAATTTTCAAGTGCACTTAAAGAACAGCGCCATGTACTCAACGGCTCAAACATATTGTCGTGGCTATGACGACGCCAACCATAAATAAGAATCTACGACACTTTTCCACCACCACAAGACAATCGGGTACTGTGCGACTGCTACAGACGTGTTCTCAGTTTGCTGTTGTGAATATATTGTACTAGCCTCTACCAGGCTTCGGGAGGCGGCTGGAAAGAGTAGAAATCGGCCAAATAGAGAGATAACATGCCACGGGTGCGGCAAAATGTTCTCTCCCAGCAGACAAACTCCCCTGGCATGTTACCTCTCTATTTGGCCGATTTCTACTCTTTCCAGCCGCCTCCCGAAGCCTGGTAGAGGCTAGTATTGTACCACGTGTGAAACAAAACTCTTGCTAACTGAAGACGATCGACGAAAAGACATGAGCTAACTAAGAACGTTTGGGGCAAAACAATATCTCCCAAGTTCAACCGAAATTAGCGTTATGCTATCTTTATTGTATATTCACGCCCTACATGGGCCAAATGCACTAAGTTAAATAACTTGGGTACAAGAATAGAAGAAGCAATTGTTAAATATTTGTGCTACGTCTCTATCTACAGTATCTAACTACAGGAACAAGACCCCCCCCCCTGGCTATGGGTTCTGTTGGTACATTCCAAAGTGATGATTTAAACCCAGTAATCCTGAACACCTGGTGACGGAAAGAACTATTAAAAGCTTATTGTCGTCCTTCAAGGGAAGCACGTTTACTAGGAAACTGTGGGACATCCGTTCAGCTTTGTTGACGACTCTTAGTAATACAAATAGATCAATAAACAACAACAGCTTCTTTCCCCGGTCTGCAAAATTATGGAACTCTCTTCCAAACAGTTGCTTTCCGTCCGACTACAATCCACAAAGCTTCAAAACAAAGGTCCACCGCCATCTCCTGACATAACTACAATATGCTGGCTTTAGTACCCCTAGCTCTATGCCTAGAAGTGGCCAAAAATAATTGGCCTTGCATTGAGTGACACCGTTAAAAAATGACATGCAACTAGATAGAACTAGAAGTTATCCAGATGCTTGATAACTTAGTTGATAATGTAAATGTTTCAAATGGATGCCTAACCTTCACCGACGTAAATAGTCAACTATAAAGTACTAAATAGGGAGACAAAGTGAATATCAAAAGTAATATGCTAACATAAGGAGTATGTAATATAACAATCAGGTGGGGAAAATTATGGTTTGTAGTATCTTTCCAATGCAGTGTTGTATCATTGATGTATCTTTTTGTGCATTTTAATAGTTGTGACATGTCGTTGTTGTTCGTCCATTTCGTTGTAGGAACACTGACGTTACCTTGTATTCAACACCTCAAAAATGCCACTGTACTTTTGTCGCGTCAGTTTTTAAATTACAAGTAAACAGTTTCATACTTTAAGGATGGTCCTGCTGGCATTCTTTACACAATATCTTCCAATAAGTCCATGTCTTAATTAGGTCATAGACCCCTAAGTTCTTTTTGCCCTGCGGTGGCATAGTTACTTCCGCATTCGTTGCGTTTCGCTGCGCTGTTTTGCGTTGCACGAGAAATACCCCCAAACCGTACCTATACTCAGTGCTATATAGATGGTACTGTATGTGCAAAACAACAATTGTTGTACTCCGCAGGACAAGGGTTTTAAGGAAAGAGTTAAGAATGACGGCATACGCTGTAAATATCCGCGGCATGTATGTGCTTGCATGTAGTCGACACGGTCGGTAGAAAGAAAACATCACGCACCACAAGCTCTGAAACGAAATCCCTAAAACCCTCAGTAGGAGTTGTAGGGGCGGCAGTACAAAGGCTTTCCCACTGCCCACTTGTTATTTTTACCTGTCTTACTTAAGTCCCCTTTTCACTGAGGTCTGGCAACCATGGAGCGACCCAACTTTTCAATATTTAGTTAAAACGACTTTCATTTATAGAGACATGTATTTTGTAAGTTATGTGCGTGTCATTTAAGTTACATATATACTATAATAGTCGTTGTCCATAGTGTAAATGGATTCAATGGTGAAATCTAATGTCATACAAAGTTAACCTTAGTCAATCAAATGTTGTTCAACAGTTTCCATGGGGGGGGGGGCACTGTTAGGGTAGGTCTCCTTTCCACTAGACGACGATCGCTAAGCGGCCGGAACTAAGTTGAGAGTTTTAAAGTCACTTAGTGGATATTAAATTGCGTCTTAAATCTCATAAGTCAAATATGATGCATGGTGTAAAAGTCTGGTGTGATAGAAGACAACAAATGCACACAACAAAGTCTACTGAGGAAGACCAGACTGACTGGTCGAAAGCTCTTTCTTGTGTTGGACCAAAAATTTTAACTCTAAGCCTGTAACTACCAACACGGAACTTTCATGATAACAAAACAAAATCGTTCATTATCTATGAAATTTGTTAAGTGATCTGTAAAATTATTAGTCGCTCAGCGGTCGCAGCCTCTACTGAAAACGTGGGTGTAGAAAACCGTGTGTGGAGGATTGACCTGTCTGCATTTGACTTTGCCATGCGCCAGTGGTCCGTCCTGACGTCGTGACTTGGAGTCGTGACACGCTTAGAACAAACCCCACTGTGTTTACAAGTTCTCAGGTTCAGATAGTCTGCAAGCAGGCTTCTTGGGTGGGTCTTTTGGTTGGCTTATGTTGTGGTGCTTTCTGATTATGTGCCGGTTCGGCCTGTAAAATTGTATTACAATTTTAGCTGGGCAACTGTACGAAACCATGTGCAATCCGAACTGATATCATGATTTACAGCGCATGTTAATTTATACAATACCCTCCCAAGTGGCCTGCTAGGAGGCTATCTGTCCATGAGGACCTGTGTACACAGTGCGGTGTGTTCTCAGGCTAAGTGTCGCCACTCAAGTGGCCTGCTAGGAGGCTACCTGTCCCTAAGGACCTGTATGCACAGTACGGTGTGTTCTTAGGCAGAGCTTGTCGCCACCCAAGAGGTCTGATAGGAGGTTATCTGTCCCTGAATACCTGTGTACACAGTACGGTGTGTTCTCAGGCTGACCTTGTCGCGACTCAAGAGGCCTGCTAGGAGGCTATCTGTACCTGGGGACCTGTGTACACAGTACGGTGTGTCCTCCCAACAAGCCTGCTAGCTAGGAGGCTATCTGTCCCTGGGAACTTGGGCCACGGCAAGTAATTTTTATGGATGACATCAGCGCGCGCATTAATTTTCGCCTGATGGAAAAAAAACAAGGGAAGGTGGATGGCAGAGAATAGGCAAGAAAAGGCTGTTTTGTTCCTTACTCTGATGCAGTGATATGCGATGATGGCTGTGTATATGTGATGTTCCCACTAAACCATTTGTACAATGATTGAGTCAAAATGTAATCATGTGGGAACCTTGTTTTTTTCCGCCCGCTCGCACTAGATCGTCTTCGGAGGATGTCATCCATAAAATTTACATGCTATGGCCTTGTGTACACAGTACGGTGCGTTCTCAGACTGAGCGTGTCGCAAATGCATGTCACGACGACAGAGCGGATTTGTGACTCACTGGAGCTTGACACTCAAATCAGGTCAAACATGTACACAAACATCTCGTTACTTCCTCTGTCAATTTCGGTCACTCATCAGACAGTGGTCTGTTCACTGGTGAAAACAGTTTCATAGATATATAATTGTATTTTTTCTAGCTTCTACCAGGCTTCGGGAGGCAACTGGAAAGAGTACAAATTAGCCAATTAGAGAGATACATGCCGGGGGAGCGTGTCACGACTCCATGTCACGACGACAGGACGGATTTTTAAGTCCTACACATTTGGTGCCCTACGCAGGAAAGCCTACCCAAGCGTGTTTGTGGTATAAAGTCTACGCATCACGCCCCCCTCACGCACACACACACACACACACACACACACACACACACACACACATACATACACACGTAGATCTGTATCTGACATGTGTTTTGTCATCCTTTCTTTCAGGAGCAGAATGGCCTCTACCTGAAGGAAAGGAACTGACTCTCCGTCCACCGTCAGAAAAACATACGCCCGAGATACGATACTAGAACAATAGGCACAGGCAGATTGAAATTCACCACCAAAGAAAATTGACTACCGAGCCATTATTAGAAGTGGACCTGCAGATGGAGTGTCTATAGAAGGCGGCGAAATCTTGAAACCAGAGAAGATATATGTACATTATCATCTTGCAAAAAAAAGTACTTTTAGAATGTAAACTTCCGGAATAGGACTAGCTTAAGTGCACTGTGAACCAAGTAGCAGTGCACTGTGAACTATGAAACACCTTTAGTGCACCATGCACCAAGTAACAGATGACAGACGGCCATCGAAACGTCGGCTCGTAAAAAATAAATGATTGTGATCAAAGAACTTTGCTATTCTTCCGGAATAGGAGTCTGATGGCTGAGTGTCCGATAGAGCAACAGGCTCCCGACGAGGGAATCGGGTCCACAGTTTCTTCATTAGGCACAGAAAACAGCCCGACTCGACAGAAATGTGAAGAAAGCGAATTAATTAAGATCAACATCAGCGGACTGAAGTTCATGGCCAGGGAGCGTGTCCTCCACCGTTACCCGGAAACACTTCTGGGCGACGTGACCCGCCGGAAGGACTTCTACTGCCCGGATACAGACGACTACTTCTTCGATCGTCACCGACCAAGTTTTGAGGCAATCTTCGATTTTTATCAAACCGGGAAGCTGGTACGTCCTCCTATTGTACCCGTGGACATCTTCTTTGCAGAGTTAAAGTTTTTCGGCATCGATAATCAAGCAATCAACGCGGTGCTTGACAAGGAAGGCTATCGGCAAAAGTCGGAAAGCTGCCCGAAACTTCCCGACGCAGAGCCTAAGAGGACAATATGGCTGTTGTTCGAGTATCCGGAAACGTCCTTCTGGGCTCGGATAGTCGCCATTTTGTCTGTCTGTGCCATTATTATTTCCATAGCCTCTTCGTGTGCGGAAACGATACCGCAGTACCAAGAGGACAAGATTTTCGACTTCCCTCCGAACACCACAAGGTCATCTCGACTCAAGATGGCGTACGGAAGTACGTTCTACCAAGTCGAGACGGCGTGCATCGTCTGGTTCTGTTTCGAACTTCTCGTCCGATTCTACGCGTCCCCGGATAAAGTGGCCTTCATCAAGGACATCATGAACATCATAGACATGATTGCGATCGTGCCGTACTTCCTGACGCTTATATTCCTCCTGGGGAACGTGCAGGGCTCGCGCAGTGCGGCGGTATTCATGCGCGTGCTGCGCCTCATCCGCGTCTCCAGAATCCTCAAGCTCTCCCGGCACATGACGGCGCTGCGAATCCTCGGCAGAACGCTCATTCTCAGCGCGGGAAGCATAGGCCTGCTGTTCCTCTCCCTCTTCGGTTCCATGGTGCTGTTCGGAACGTTCGTCTACTTCGCTGACCTTGACACCCCGAACACGGACTTCGAAAGCGTTCCCGCCACGTTCTGGTGGGCGGTCATCACCATGACAACCGTCGGCTATGGCGACGAGCACCCGCGGAGCCCCATGGGTATGTAACACTGGGGGGATTTATAGGCGCTACCAACTGACCTGGCCGACGGGTCTAGACCTTTTAGCCGAGTGGTTAGAGCGTTGGCGTGTGGACTGGTACCCGGGCGCGCGTGGGTTCGAACCCCGACCCGGGACCAGGTGGTTTTATCTGTTTCTACTCGCTCCTCCTGTTTCCTGCGGTGGTTCCCACACCGGTCCTGGGAGTTCTGGCAAAGAGTGCCGCTCCAGGGATGTCGAATTCGGAAGATTCGAGGGCGAATCTTGAAAAGAAAAGGGGGAGTAGTGTAACAGTGGGGGGTTCATAGGCGCTGCCGACTGATCTGGCCGATGGGTCTGAACCTTTAGCCGAGTAGTTAGAGCGTTGGGGTGTGGGCTGGTGCCCGGGTTTGGGCGTGGGTTCGAACCCTGGCCTGGACCAGGAGGGTTTTTATCTATTTCTACTCGCTCCTCCTTTTTCTTACAGGTAAGCTAGCCGGCGGCGTGTGTGTTCTGTCCGGGATCATGTTCTTGCTGGTTCCCGTGCCTGGAATCGTCGCCAACTTCAATCGACTGTACACCAGGCAGAGGAACGTTTTGTCGCACGACCTTAACACGACACAAGACGAACGAGAAAAGGAAACGAAGTACACCTGGCGCAAATTCGTCGCTCCGCTGAAAAAGAAGAATAAGAGAAGGGCATCGTCTGGAACAGAAGCTAGTTTAGTGTAACAGTTTTCAACAGTTTTTGAACAGTTTATTCATAAAAACCAGCCTCGCAGCCTATACAAAAACATACTGAATAACACTGATTTTGCCTGGCAAATACAAATTACATATACAAACACACGAACAAAAACATTACAAAAAGCCTCACATGGGCACTAAAGCAAAGACCAGAAGAGTCCTACCTTGAAGACTTGTTGTACAGGCGTATTGCCCTGTGTAAGAAAGAGTTCTTCAGTCTTTTCGTACGGGTTGCTGGTAACAACCGTTACGATAAATGCTTTACAAAAGACGCCGTATTGTGATAAAGTAAACACGCAACATACCCCTGTCTGGACTTTCACTATTCATGAATGCCATACATTCTTTTGTACAGCCTGCTTTTAATAAAGGAATGCAACAGCTCCTAATCTTTTTTCTGATTTTTCAACCATTGGAACACATACACCATCGAACGTCTTTAATACAGAGGAACCAAAGACCTTTTATGTCTGTATATATATCATACCATGAAGCGATTCACTACAATTGTATTAAACATTATTGTAGAGAAATTCAGGGACAGCAAAGAGGTATTTGATAGCGTATAGACAGTATGCCTGAAGCACAAATATTCCCATTAAGGTTAGCCTATGTTGAGCATTCAGTCTATCAGGTACCACACCTGAGTGGAGTATAGAAAGTCATATAAGGTGCCTTTTCCAAGAAATCAGACTTGTGGCTGGTCGATCTGGCTTCCACTCGCTTTAGACATTCGACGCCACTACTGGCTATAAGATACAGATATAAAGATGCCCGCCTGTACAAAGGACGACAGGGGCACTGCGGCGCACCCAGAGCCACCATGCACGCCGAACGTCCGAGTACTCGTCAACACCAACCAGGGTAAGTTGCGATATACAGGCGTCCACGCGTATCCAGGATCGTGCCTGTGGCAAATTTACGTTCTTGCGCACTTTTTAATTTTCTGAATCTTAGTCAATTTTTTGGGTTTAAAGGTATTGTTTGTACCTCAGATGTTGAAATTACACTAGGTGTTCATCATAATATCTGTCTCTGCGTCCGTCGCTTTTTCTATGTCCTGACAGTTTTGGCGTCTCCAATCTAAATATGGTCCCTCCGCATTCTAATTACTATGCAGTGAGTAGCTTTTTGTAGAAGATATAAAGTTGTAAAAAGAATGCTGCAACGTATTTTCGACGACTGTATTTGAATTATTTTCTTAAAGTTAAACAAGCTTAGGTACCACAGTACGTTAGACTGACGCAAAATACGCACCTATGTCACGCAAGTTAAGAGATATGAAAGGATTTTATAGAGGCGGGGAACACACTAGACCGAGTGCATAAACCGTACAGAACACAAATAAACAGTCTTGAATTGTTAGATTGTTTAACCAAAGCTGTTTTACATTGTCACTTTGTGCTAACAGTGATCGCTACATGTAGTTTTCATAATGCTGTTCGGATAACGCTTGGCATTGCTTCTTGCCTTATGGCTTCCTATAGAATAATTCTAAATTGAGAGCAGCAAACAATGCATTTTTTTCTATCAGTCAAAGTGTTGAAAGAAAACAGCGAAACATAGAAAACATTACGACGACACAAATCATGTATCAGTGCTAAGAATGAAGACAAAATAAACAAACACCAACAGAGAGAGATTTAAAAAAATGCCATGTTGCAACAACAGGTAGCCGAAACGAGAATCCAAGCAACGCGCAATCTCGCGAGAACCACGTGATCAGGATGAACGTGAGCGGGATGCACTTTTACACACGCGAGAGCATCTTGAGCAAATATCCCCACACCCTTCTCGGAGACGTCTCGAGACGACAGGAATTCTACTTCAAAGATTCAGACGAGTTTTTCTTCGACCGACATCGCCCGAGCTTCGAGGCGATTCTGTTCTACTATCAGGTATTTTAATTTATTGTATTGTTATTTTTATTAGGAGTAAAATTAATTTGGATATACGCCAAAAAGCACATACTCAAGCAACTGGATATGATTTTGGAAAATCATATCAAGTTACTCGAGTAACTCCTTTTTGGCGTATCTTATAACCTGGACGTCTAGTCTTCACCGACGTATCTTAATTAAACTTTAACGTAGATTATTGTAAGATATTGTATTTCTTTTGTATTAAATTAATATTGTATTGCTATATGCATTAAAGCGTAGACAAGGACGATTTGTATATGATTTTGTATTACTACTAATGGATATTCTAACTGCAAAATAACCAACCAGACCGGAATCATGATGAGGCCTGAGGAAGTCCCAATGGACGTGTTCGTTATGGAGCTGCATTTCTTCGACATGGGAGAGAACGTCATCACAGAGCTACTGATAAAGGTACATGCTGTATCCAAAACCGTGCTTTATCCAGAACCGTACTGTATCCAGAACCGTGCTTTATCCAGAGCCATGCTCAGGCACGGTTCTGGATAAGAGCCATGCTTTATCCAGAACCGTGCTGTATCCAGAACCATGCTCGGGCACGGTTCTGGATAGGCACGGTTCTGGATAGTCAGCGTATATCCAGAACCGTGCTTTATCCAGAACCATGCTCTGACACGGTTTTGGATACTAGTAGTCCACGTGTATCCAGAACCGTGCTTTATCTAGAGCCATGCTCGGGCACGGTTCTAGATAGTCTATGTGTATCCAGGACCGTGCTTTATCCAGAACCATGTTCAGGCACGGTTCTAGATAGTCCACTTGTATCCAGGACCGTTCCTGGGGCAACTCTGCGTTCCGAGTGGATACGCGAAGACTATCCAGAACCGTGTCTGACTACAACCCTATCCAACTCAGGCATAGAGCTAGATAGAATCGGTTCTAAATATGATAATATCCGGCGACTTTATATGACGTATCACATTGCATATTTTCTTTTTTGTTGACATTATATTATCTTATTTGTAACTTATACTTAAAGTTAGCAGGGACGTTGCTGTGTGATAACATTATGAACAACATTTCATTCAGTCATCCGATTCCTCATTCATTCATTCACTCACTCACTCATTCATTCATTCATTTATTCATTTAAGGAGGGTTGCTTCGTACCAAATGAAGAGAAGTTACCACAAACCAGAACGAAGCGTGTCATCTGGGATCTCTTCGAGCGGCCTGAAACGTCCGCCCGGGCCAAACTCATCACAACCGTGTCTTCTCTTCTCATTCTGCTGTCTGTTACAGCGTCGTGCGTGGAAACGCTTCCGCAATTCCATATCGCACACGATAAGGTTTTTTCAAAACTTTTCAAATTGTATTTCAGTTAGACAATACACAGATACATACAAATAAAAAAGAAATACCAAACAGGAACAGCTGCAACTAAATCCTAGATTTAACAATCAATGACATGCTGATATACTGTAATGGATACATCATAAGTGGTTAAACATACTATAGGCTAAGGTAACGATACAAATGTTATTAAATCGTAAGAGGAAAGAAACAGAACAAAAATTTCAAGTCAATTAACTAGAACAATAACAATCTCAGGTTAAGTACAGACATTAGTTCAAAGCGATAATACAAAATATTCTACACCAAGTAACAAGGCATACAATATAAAACTTACAAACAAAGCATTCATTCAATCTTTCCACACACGAGAGGGTGTAGAATTTGTCTTACATACAATAATGTAATACTCTTGTAGATTGTTGAGTCACCTTATATGTTGCTGCAATGTCAGCAAGGCAAGCCATTTGTAATAGCCACTGGCTAGTTGGACTGCCCTGGCTGTGAGGGTTGAACAGCCAAACCAACAAATAAAAAACCAAAAATAAACAAATATTTCACACATGGACAGGCAAACACAACGTCCGGAAGTGCAAACAGCGCCGCCAACCGTGTAGCGGTCGTCTTTCAGAACCCTTTCGTCTGCATCGAGACCGTCTGTGTCGTCTGGTTCGTCGCTGAACTTGGCCTTCGCTTCTACGCGTGCCCGAGTAAAGTACAGGTTTGTGGTTTTATGGTGGAAAACCTCTCCTTAGCTGCCCACCCAAGGGTGACAGCTATTCTTCCAGGAGAGAACTTAAAACATTACAATACATCAACATACAATTAAATACAGCTACTTTACATATAGTTATAAGAGACAAATGTGTAAATCGAATGTGCTTTATTGAGGATATTCGTAAAAGAAGGCTGAGGTGATTTGGTCACGTTCAGAGAAGACCCCCAGACACCAAAAAAAAAGATGGCGGGACCAGATATAGTACATGACACAGGATGGTCTCTCAAGTTTGCTAAACAAAAGGCTAAGGACTGTGCTGCCTGGCGGGAAAAAAATGAAGAGGACTAAGGGGCCAGTTCTGGCCGCAAAGCATTTAGGCAGGCAGGCATGTGCTTTACTTATTCATGTCTCTCATGTACTTCTATGCCTAGTTTGAACGTCTTATGTTTGTACAGTTCTGTAAGAGCGCGCTGAACGTGATTGACCTGGTGGCCATCACGCCGTACTTCGTCACGTTGGTCCTGCTGCTGACGGAGATGTCAGACGAACAGGCGGCGCTGTCTCTCGGCGCGCTGCGGATCTTACGGCTGGTCCGGGTCCTGCGGATCCTACAGCTCACAAAACACGTCAAGGCCATGCGGCTGCTCTCGGTAAGAGTTTACTCTCCAAGCAGAGGTTTGGTTTGGCTTTTTTGGCGTGTTTTTTAATGCTTTTTTGCACTGGTATGGTCCGGGTTCTACACATCCTACAGCTCACGAAACACGTCAAGGCCACGCGGCTGCTCTCGGTATGATCTAACACTAAAATGATAATTTTGTCAAATGACTGTAGCTGATACCCTATGGTGTTGGGAGACATTATGTAGCAAGTTGCAGGACAGAGTTGGGGAAAGGATTGGGGGGGGGGTCATCATATGACTGTTTGAGAAATGATACACAAATTGAGTAGTTTGTTAGGCTAGATCATTTGAAGGTTAAGAATATAAATTACATGTATTTTCCCCTTATATTTAGCCTGTTAGGTCATTATGTTTAAAAAGCTTATTAAATAATAATAATTATTATTATCAACCATATGCAGATAACAGTTTACGACAGTCGCTTCTCGTTGCTGAACCTTCTACTCCTCGTGGTGATCGGCGTGATGACGTCAGCTACCGGTCTCTACATCACAGAAGCCCAGCACCCTGACGCGGCATTTCCCAGCATTCCAGACTCCTTCTGGAAGTCCGTCATCACCATGACAACCGTCGGGTACGGCGAGATTGACGTCATCAGTTTTGGCGGGAAACTGGTGGCTGTCGTCTGCGCCCTGTATGGTATACTCATCATGGCAATTTTGATACCGACGTTCGTGGACCGTTTCAACATACTCTACTCTTCTGAGATCGAAAATCCCTACAAAGAAATACACGGGCTCACTAAGAAATCTGAAAAACCCAAAAGGCAGAAAGAGTAATAGAGATTCTATTTTATGTATCTTATCTTATAAACCAGGAGAACCCAAAAGGCTGAAAGAGAATACGGCGAGAGATTCTCTTAGATGTTGTAAATCGGTTCAACGTTAACGTACTTTACCCATCCGAGATCGAAAATCCGTATAGAAATACAGGAGCTCGCTAAGAAACCAGGAGAACCCAAAAGGCTGAAAGAGAAATAAAGACGGCGAGAGATTCTCTTAGATGTAAAACGTTTGTGAATCGGTTCAACGTTAACGTACTTTACTACCCATCGAAGATCGCCAATCCGTATACTATAGTGAAATACCACCGGAAATACATGAGCTAACGACGAAATTCGGAGAACCCAAAAGGCATGCGCAGAAAGAAAAATAAAGACGAAGAGATTTCTCTTTTATGTACCATGTATTTGATATTTTGATACAGACGTTTTTTTTTATACTTTTTTCAACGTACTTTACACATCAGAGATCGCCAATCAGTACAGAAAAAATACACGAGCTCACTCGGAGACCAAAGAATCAAAAAGGCAGAGAGAAAATAAGCTTTAGTAGGGTCTGCTATTGTAGCTAGTGCCAAGTGTCCAGATAATCGGTCACGGTATTTATCTGTATGCAGATAAAGGCCCAGTTAATTCATATCCCTAGTTCTCGGTAAAGTAAATGTGAAACAGTAGGGCTTTATACACGTGTGAAAATAAAAAAAAAAGGTAGGAGGAAAACTTGAACTCGGCTATATTGACTCTATGAAACTGTGTGGACCGTTTCTGTCGTATCCAAAACCGTGCTTTATCCAGAACCATGCTATTAGGCTCGGTTGTAGATAATAATTCAAACCTATACAGAACCGTGCCAGATCCTAACCATAACCCATTCAGGCATATGACCTAGATAGGAAAGATTCTAGATACAGTAGTTGTTATGCTGATCGTCCGGATCATCATTATGTTTTAACACGAGAAACAACAAAGATTAGTTCGGCCCCGCACGATTCACCTCACGTATAAAAGTTCGCGCTGCCCTCACTGTGACCGCGACTGTACTCCGCCAGGATGGCAGCCTACACAAGAGATGGCGCACACGCACAGCTATGTGGACCATTTCTATCGTATCCAGAACCGTGCTTTATCCAGAACCATGCTATAATAAGGCTCGGTTTGAGATATTCGTATCCAGAACCGTGCCAGATCCTAACCATAACCCATTCAGGTATATATGACCTATATAGATACGAAAGATTCCATATACAGTAGTTGTTATGATAATATAATGCTGACCGTCCGGATCATCGTTATGTTTGAATACGAGAACCAACAAATAAAATTACTGCGGCCCCGCATGATTCGGCTCACGTAAAGTTTGCACTGCTCCCACTGTGACCGCGACTGTTCTCCGCCAGGATGGCAGCCTACACAAGAGACGGCGCACACGCACAAATATGTGGACCGTTTCTATCGTATCCAGAACCGTGCTTTATTCAGAACCATGCTATTAGGCTCGGTTTGAGATAGTCCACGCGTATCAAGAACAATGCCAGATCCTAACCATAACCCATTCAGGTATATGACCTAGATACGAAATATTCCATATACAGTACTAGTAGTTGTTATGCTGACCGTCCGGATCATCATTATCTTTTAATACGAGAAACAACAAATAAAATTACTGCGGCCTGCAGAGCCCCGCATGATTCCCCTCACGTATAAAAGTTTGCGCTGCTCCCACTGTTACCGCGTCTGTATTCCGCCAGGATGGCAGCATACACAAGAGACGGCGTACACGCACAGCTGTCATCTACAGCGTCATACGTACATGACGGTCGGCCACACGAACGTGCTACGGAGGGTGAGTGGGTCTGTTAGAGTTGCCTAGACCACATTTTTCTTTCTTAAGAACATCCGGTGGCGTTAGTTTGACACTTTAAGTTTGTTTGCATAACAAAGACTAGGCTTGGCTCTTCATAGTCGTCTATACTCTCCATTGGTATAAGGGAAAGAATGTGGTTTTAGAATTATTCCAACACTTAATTACGTACAGTCAAAGTAGTTTGTAACGTTTTCAAATCGTAAAGATCTACTGGAGAGTACTAGAAATGTTATATTGTAAGCATCTGACCACAGGCGCTAGGCCACCGAGTTTTTGTTGAGATCTAACAATACATGTAACGTTACATTGTTTTGTAAACCATTAAATAAAATCCTTATTATTGTTTCGCGCATGTTAGAACATACACTGTGTCTACTCATTCAGCCCGTTGCCATCACAATACAGTGGTCCGTTGAAATATTCCCAAAAATCATACAGTCACATAACACATATCACCGTGAACACGGCCCGTTGAAAGGTTCCCTAGAATCATACGTACACTGAACACGGTCACAAACTGATGAGGATTCCAAAGAACCATACGAACAGATACCGAAGTCTCCCGAAGATTGCCGAGAGCCGAACAGCGACTTCCGAACGCTTCATCTTGGTTAGGTACTTAGTACTAGTATACACTAGGTGCGAAATGCCATTTCAAAAGACCCTATTTTCTGCGAAATGCCATAAGGAAAATAAAAGTCTTGATACTATCTATAATCAAGGGGTAACTAAGTAGCCATGTAAACTTTTTGGGGGTATGATACCATATTTTAAAGAAGATATGAAGCATTTTGTAAAGTCCAATTTCCGGCGAACTGCGTTACCAGGTCGCTGCTGTACAGGTCAATGACATCATCGCTAGCCAATCAGACGCACGATAGGCCCACATTTCCCGCGCGGTTCTAAAATGTAAACGCACACAACTGGCTACATCACCCGACAAGAGTCTTGACATGCTATGTGTAAATGTACTCTAAACACGTCCACAAACCCCACCATATGTTTTCAGTTCTACATATGTTTCCCAGGCATGAGATTTGGAAAGTGTAGTTGTGCCCAATATCTCTAAAATGTACTATATCGTTGTTTTCTGGTCTGGGGAGGCAGGGACTTCACACCGAACGTGATTCTAAGTCACATTTTTGCTGCCACCCCAGTTGGTAACACAGTTCACGGGTAGGTGTTTCCTACCCTGTCATCTTTTTGAAGTTATCACCGCTAGCTTGGGGTTCTATCGAGTCGAGCAGCGGTTTTGCGAACGCATTCGAGTTTGCGAAACCTGTTCTATTCCCGTCGGCCTTTGCGCTACCCTGAACGCCAATGTAACAGCTGAGTAATGAGTGTGCTTTTTATTGTATGATTCAGCGGACCAAGTACCCAGCAGTATGTATTATATATGTATGGTTCATTGTACAGAGAATTCTAGGGACATTTTTCAACGGACCGTGTTCACGGTGTTATGCGATGAGTGTATGATTCTCGGGAATCTTTCGACGGACAGTGTTCACGGTGTTATGTGTTGAGTTCATGACTCTTCGGATCCTTTCAACGGACCGTGTTCATAGTGTTTGTGTCCAGTGTATGATTATCGGGAATCTTAAGCTTGTACGGAGTGCACAGTATACGAGTGTTCATAAAACAAAGCAACAGCGATCTCAACAAAAACTCGGTGGCCTATCGCCCATGATCTGACAATGCCCGCATCATTATTATCCGAATCAGTCTTAACCTAGTGTCAAGGCTTACGGGTAGGGAAGGGGACGCTTCTCAGCATATTTCTCTTGCTGTAGTGAGTCAAAATGATAAAGTTACAGACTCAGAGACCAAAATTTAACTTTAATACGTTTTGTTCCAACTTTACAAGTACTCCAAATTTCACGTTCATAACTAGTTCATAACTGCCAAGTAATCTATTAGATTTGAATGTTGAGCTTTTCTGTTTCGTAAATGCAAGTTGGTTGACATATATTTGTATCTTAAAACTACTATAAATTCAAGCAACTTCATCATCAAAATATACTTTTTGCATTCTTCTACATAGGTGACGTCTCGAGAAACTATGATAAAGAATCGAAAAAGGCAGAAAAGAATGGAGAAGAGTCGGTTCCATGGCAACGCAAAGGGTCGCCTGAAAGGAACAGAAAAGGTCAAATCCAAGCTAAAGGTCATGGTCAAGGTGGCGGCAACACGAAGTCTCGCGAGAACCACGTGATCAGGATGAACGTGAGCGGCCTGCACTTCTACACACGCGAGAGCATCTTGAGCAAATATCCAAACACCCTTCTCGGGGACTTCTCGAGACGCAAGAAATTCTACTGCAAGGATACAGACGAGTATTTCTTCGACCGACATCGTCCTAGCTTCGAGGGAATTCTCTTCTACTACCAGACGGGGGTCATGAAACGGCCCCAAAACGTGCCCGTAGAAATCTTCGTCATGGAGCTGAAATATTTCGACATGGGGGAAGCGGTCATCAAAGACCTGCTGAAGAACGAGGGATGCTACGTCCCGGCCGAAGAGCTCGAGCCGCAGACAAGAGTCAAGCGGGTCATCTGGGATCTCTTCGAAAAACCCGAGACTTCCGTCTGCGCGAGAATCGTTGCCATGGTTTCTTTCCTCTTCATCCTGATCTCGGTGGCAGAGACGTGTGTGGAGACGCTTCCGCAGTTCAGAACCACCGACGCCGATCTGCTGAACATCAGCGACCTGCTGGACAACTCCACGGAACCGCTGACCAACACAACAACAAGAGGTTTGGACGAAGCAATCAGCCAGCTCCAAGCTGCCTTCCTGAACCCGTTCTTCTGCGTAGAAACCGCCTGCGTTGTCTGGTTTACTGTTGAGCTGGTGATGCGGTTCTATGCCTGCCCGAGTAAAGTGGCCTTCGCAAAGAAGCTGCTCAACATCATCGACTTTGCCGCCATCCTGCCTTACTTCGTCACCTTGGCGCTGATCGTGACCACGACGTCTCGCGAGAAAGCGGCGTTGTCTCTGGTCGTGCTGCGCATCCTGCGATTGGTCAGGGTCCTGCGCATCCTCAAACTCTCGCGCCACGTCAAGGCCATGCGACTTCTCGCGATAACTGTGTACGAGAGTCGGCACGCGCTGGGCTCGCTCTTCCTCTTCCTCATGATCGGGGTCGTGACCTTCGCCACCGGAATCTACGTCACCGAGGAGTACGTTCCGGAAACGTTCTTCACCAACATTCCGGAATCCTTCTGGTGGGCGATCATCACCATGACAACCGTCGGATACGGGGATACGTACCCGCAAGGGGTGGCGGGAAAACTGGTGGCGGTTCTCTGCTTCTTCTTCGGGATTCTGATAATGGCAATGCTGATGCCGATCTTCGTGGACAAGTTCAACGCCATGTACGTGTACGAGATGACCAATCCATTCCGGATGATGAACGATCTCAAACCGGAACCGGAAGATCCGGAGGAGAACGTTGAGGAGATAGAACAGAGAGAGACTTCGCTGTAGGCTTTAAAAATCCGGAATTCTATCATACCGATCTTTCGGGGTAAATTCAACACCATGTACCTGACTGTACAAGATGACTAATCCGTTCCGGATGTTCAACGATCCCAAACCGGAACAGGAAGATCCGTTGAGAAGCTAGAACAGAGAGTTCACTTAAGACTGAAAATCCGGATATTTCTGTTCAACGCCATGTACGTGTACGAGATGACCAATCCGTTCCGGATGATCAACGATCTCAAACCCGAACCGGACGATCCGGAGGAGAACGTTGAGGAGATAGAACAGAGAGAGACTTCACTTTAGACTGAAAATCCGGAATTTTAGATAAAAAATCCGGAATCTTCGTGTTCAGCGCCATGTACGTGTACGAGATGACCAATCCGTTCCGGATGATTAACGACCTCAAACCCGAACCGGACGATCCGGAGGAAAACGTTGAGGAGAGAGAGAGAGACAGAGAGAGACTTCATTTAGACTGAAAATCCGGAATTTTAGGTCAGGAATCCGCAATTGTTATCCTGCCAAACGTCCTGCTCAACGACATCTGCAAGTTTGACATGACTAATCCGTTCCGGACGACCTGAAATCGGCACCGGAAGATCCGGATGGGAACGTTGAGGAGATCGAACAGAGAGAGACTTCGCTTTAGATTTAGCATCGATCAAAGCAGGAAGAGACTATTTTATTTATGATTACCAGTTTTCTAAACGTTTTGAGGGCTGTTGTCTTACCTTATTTCCATGTCTAGATGTTAACTCTTGGCTCTTTCCTACCTTAGACTTAATGGACTTTGTATAAAAAAAAACTGTAACTGTACATGTATTTTGTTCCCCTGTTCCCTTGTTCCGATTTGTAATAAAGCCGCTAAAAGCGCTAGTTAACTAGGCTTAAACGTCGAGCCTATAGCAAGTTGAAACATAAATATAGGGAGTAATCACGCTTAAATGTAAGATGTCCCATATTCTGTAGACCTAAAAGAAATGTGCCGTATTGAACCTAGAGGACGCCTCTTGGTTGTAACTTATTGTGATGTTTGAGTTAGTAGATTAGATATGATAATCTAGTAACTGTATAAAATCTGTATGATAAATACTAAGTGTTACTCAATCACATGCATTCATAGCTATGAAAGCAGGAGATAAGTGAAATAAAAGTGAAATATTAGTCAGAATGATACAATATCAATACTTATAATTCTGGAAGGGCCATACTGCTTTGGAAGTCAGAATCGACAGACTTAAGCTTTCTTTGAGGCTCATGGCGACTCTATTGTAAAGTGCATGGAGCATTTGCTAAGCTCCATACACTTTTAGACCATTTATTTGCACTATGTACAACTAGCTCACCTCTGCAATATATCTCGTCACAATACTTATTTGGTGCACTGCAATGTATTCACTATCACCGTCTATACTACTAGTAGTTTGCTGTTATCACTATCGCATTATCGAAAGTTGGCGTGACCGCATTACCGAATTTGCCATGAATAAAGAACTCGTAGCTGACATGGTCCCTGTTCTTCTCAAAGAAAATGGTGGAAACATCTCTGAGATCATAAGTACAAGACGATAGATGCTCATTAGACTGTGACTAAAGAGTGAGATTAATGAGTGACTAAACTGACTTTTCATTCATCTCCCAAACACGTAGCAGTTCCTTGCCATTTTGCTATGTAGCGTTACACATTAATAAAGAAAAAACAAGACTACAACATCACAGTTACGTAACTGCTTTACAGGAAATCACCCTACATTAAATATTTATTCTCATAGCTTTTCTTAGACATATATTTTATCTGAAAGAAAAGTTGTGCTTTGAAAGACGAAACAGGATTGGCTTTGTCGTAGTGGAAGTAACAATATATATATATTGAATGTGAAAGTATCTTTATTACTCCGTAAGTGTGAACGATACAACGTAAGGCAACTTCTACTGGGTAACTAGGGTAACAATATTTCTCAGGGACTTATCTATTCCACAGTAGACTTCATAGTCTATCTATCAACTAAGGTTATAGAATTATAATGTCTTAAACAATTCTACAGTCTGATAAGGAATCAATTACTACAACACTACAGTTGCATAAGCATGTTTCTGGAATTCTAGAACAAAAGGAACTTACATTAAGTGCACATGATGTTAAATCAGACAGTGATTAAAATAAGCCACACATACTTTTCTTAATTAGATGCTAAATATTTCAGGTATCGTCACTTGTCTCCAAACCTCATATTGAAGAGTTTGCTCCGTGACAATAGTTGTCTGAACACTTCTCCAGTTAGCTGTGGTTCCCCACTAATCATAAATGTCTACCTCACTGATATTGTCAAATGAACTCTTTCTGACCTACGTTTGTAGCAGGCAATGTCACTACAATAGAGAGCGTTACTTGTCAGCGTTACAGACATGTAGGATTGATGATTTTGTGGATAACTGGGTGTGATCAGATTTAGTAGAGCAGATGCGATTATCGTGGCCTGATTTTCATCGACACAGATTTCAGGGAGTAATAAGGGCCTCTCCAGTGGTACCACACCACACCTTGCTCGCGTGGACAGGAGTTCCCACAGTTGCCTAGGTAGCGGCCGTTGAGGAAGGAGCGGCCGCAGTCCCTGTACCACCAGCCGCCATGTCCGCAAACCTGAGAACAGTGGCGCCAGCTGTGGACATCATTGTCCCTGTCCACAGTGGAGAACAGCTGCCCGTTGTTGGGATAGCTGCCAATCATGGAGTCTCCCGCGGTGCCTGAATACCCGGATATGGCCAGCCGGTACATGTTTGACGCATCGTCTAACACCCTGGATGGGAACATCAAATCACACAATATCAGTTAAGAACAACAATCTGCATTGATACTGATTCTGGCCTGTTTGTAACACAGAGGGGTTCAAAGACCTCATACTTCTATGAAGTATTTGGAACTTTTGTAAATTTAGTTTTGTAATTTTGTCTTATTAACTTACAACTAGCATATCTACTAACATTGCATAATTATATAAGTGTGTAAATGTCCTATTCGTTGGCACAATGCAACTGTAACGCTATCAGTTATTATGCAAATGACCACATTCACCCAGGCTACGCATAGTGATGTTAATTCCTTCAAGTACCAGAGTTATCAACCAAGGATTGAGGTGTACAAGAATTCATTCTTTCCTAGAACTATCGCAGAGTGGAACTCGCTGTCACCAAGTAAAGTAGGGGTACTGTCATTAGATGGCTTTAAACAATGTCTAGAGTTAGAAGTTTAGCCGGTTAGGTGTAACAAGTCGTTCGGTGTAATATAGCAAGTTGCCGCCGCGCCGCGTGCCTGCGAATCTGGTGTGTTACACCGAAAGGCGATTATACGGGCTATACAGATACAGATACAGAATTCTGGCCTGTTTGTAAAACTAGAGTTCAGAGATCGCATATCCCTATGAATTATTGATAGCTTTTATGAATTCTGTTGCACCGAATTGCGGTTCAGGCGATTTGGTGCGAACAAGAGCAGTTGTTTGTCTGCTTAGAATGTTAGAATTCACTAGAAGACCAGTATACCAACCGAAATATGCCGTATTCCGCGTAGCGTTCATTTTCTTCCCAGTCCATCATATCGATCCGGAGACGAAAGTCCTTAAGAGTAGTCAGGCGGTGGATGATCTCGTTCCCAAGCCAGTATTCCCCGTTCTTGTTCCCAAACCCGTGCTTGTAGTCTTCCCAGGTCAGGTCGAAGGGAACAGACCCGTCTATCCTCCGTTGGATCACGGTCCACCCACCTCCTGTGGGAAAAAAAACACCCATCATTTTTCTGTATGCTATTTCAGAGTTTTACATGGAAATAGCACGAAATATGTTCGCTTTGCGGAGGAGATTGATTGGAATAGACCCACCCTGTGAGCGATTTCTCATACAAATAAGGACTTGACCAACAACACAGTTAAATTTGCATCCCCATGTTATAGTTTTTTAGTGTTTTATTTGGCAGTTCATACACATCTTTGTATATTACGGACCCCTATGTACCTTAAAACAATATATACCTGCAGTATCCATGTCACAGTAGACCTCTACACCGGACAGGGGTGGGCCAAGTGTGTAGACTCCACTGGTCGTGTGTCCGGCGGCTTTAACTGCAGCACAGTCTGGGAAACAGTAAGTAGCAGGGGACAGAGTCACGATGTAATGATTGATATGTCAGACAAGAGAAGCAGGTTTATTTGGTAACACAACATAACGCTGGTAATTTATGACCAAACTATTTTGAGTCCGTATTAAATGCGAGGACACAAAGTAGTAGGGGTATAAGGAACAGAACAACATAAGAGGTCGCTTAAGCTTATACCGGACCAAAATGA
>NW_017804431.1:893417-932066 GCF_001625305.1 Branchiostoma belcheri
AAAATGAATTGTACTGCATCAAAATGTTTGTACGGTGTAAGGTAATCTTACTGGTAAGGCTCGTATATGACAGTCCAGTGCTACCTAAGTCACATTTAGGTTCAGGTCCGGAGGTTTCGGTTCAGTTCCGGACTCGTAAGTCTGGACCTAAACCCATGGCATATACAAAATTGCATGTTTGCAATCTTGCAATGTTGTATGGGCGAAACTGTGGCAATATAACATGGAGGCTGACACTTGACGATGCCCGATGGCAATGCTTTCTTCATTTTGCAGCACGGATTTTGCTGTGGAAGGTTTTAGGTGGTTTGGAATTCGACAGAGAAGGGGTATGTGACATGTTTTTTTTTTTTTTTTTTGTAATGAGTCCGGAATCGGTTCTTGGCGTTTAGGTTTTTTTGGACTTGAACCTAAACATTTTTACACAACACTATGACAGTCATCTGTCTATGAAATGCTGGGATGTGTCATATTTTTATGCACCATGGTGGAAACTGTATGACTGTGTCGCTGTAAGACCCGCACGTGTAACACCAGAACCGTGAGAAACTCGGACCCCAAAACTCACCTGCAGGAGGAGCAGTCGGGGCTGCTGGGGTTGTGACCTGCGGAGGAGCAGTCGGGGCTGCTGGGGTTGTGACCTGCGGCGGAGCAGTCGGGGCTGCTGGGGTTGTGACCTGCGGAGGACCATCACTCGCGGGGGGTCCTGACAGACATCCTAAGTCTGTTGGTTTAATGAACATTCATTTATTCTTCAAGGCCAAATTTTATCTACAAATCAGTCGGGGCTGCTGGGGTTGTGACCTGCGGAGGAGCAGTCGGGGCTGCTAGGGTTGTGACCTGCGTAGGAGCAGTCGGGGCTGCTGGGGTTGTGACCTGCGGAGGAGCAGTCGGGGCTGCTAGGGTTGTGACCTGCGGAGGAGCAGTCGGGGCTGCTAGGGTTGTGACCTGCGGCGGTCCTGACAGACATCCCAAATCTGTTGGTTTGATAAACATTTATTCATGTATTCTTCACGTGTATTTTGAAACTTTTATCTAGAAATAAAAAGTGCAGCTTTTAAAAACCGGCTGCTTCAAGTCACAAGTTAGAATGACTAAATATGTGAACTGAAATTTGGATGCTTGATACTGATGAGTTATGAGTCATACGAACCGAGATAGTGTTTGGTTTGTGTATACTTTGTATATATTCATCTTGTATTCCTACGACTGATTGTAACTGAACTGAAGAATTTGCAAAGACCCCTGACCTACCTCTACCTCCCCTTGACCTCTTGAAAGACGGCTCAGGCCGAAGAGTTGTACTGCTACACAATTGTACTGTACATTTTTCAAAGTTAAATAAAGGTTGAAAAAAAATATTTCCAACAAAACACCTGATTTAGAAGAGTATTTCCAGTTAACACCTGACAGACCGGCATGCAAACTTTATTTACCTGAACGTCTTCCAAGGATGAGTACAGTCTTTGACTCTGAGTTCCTCTTGGATCTGTGGTGCACTTCCGGACTTTTCCAAAAGGTGGCGCTGTCATCACCTCGCCAGCCTTTAGTTGTGCTAGCTGGGCCCTATAAGACAATTGTGTTCTCGTTATAGTAAACAAGTACAGTCGCATGGTTCGCCTTAGGCTATATTGTAGTATATCGATGAAGGTTAGACATTTAGGTAATACGATACGCCAAAAAGCAGTTATTCAAGCAACAGGATATGATTTTGGAAACGGTCAGACGTTTCAGCTAGTATCCACTAGCTTTCGTCAGTGACTGAGAGACCAGAGGAGAAAGCAGGTTTATAAGCACAAACTATTGATTGATATGCAAATAAAGTGAAGACCATTGAGCATATACTAGTATTGTAATATGATGAAACACAATCACACAAAGCTACTTTCCTCATGATGGATATTTTCCTAAATCCGATTCAGAGCACAAAAATGCTGCCTATTACAAGCTGCATTATGTACAGATTTGTTTATTTGCATTTACGATCTGTTATGAGTTCACTTTGTTCACCATTATTGTATATAGTCTACCTTTATTTGTGTTCATATTTTGTTTGGATTCTGTTATCTGTACCTTTGATTATCTTTTGTTTATGTATGATTTATTGAATCGGTGTCGTATAAGCCCACACGGGCTGGGCGCGGGAAAGCGCACGACACGAAAATAAAGTCTCATTCATTCATTTATGAACTTGAGCATGACTTTGAAAAGCTGTTGACGACAATAACAGACATCTGCCAATAATGCCGCCTCTGGTTATGGTCAGAAAAAAGTGACAAAACCATCCTTACCTTGTCCTTAGCCTCGTTCTTTTGCTTCAACTGCATCTGGAGCACCTGATCCTTCAGGTAGGCTTGTAGTTCTTCCCGTAGATCTGTCTGGAACGCCGTTTGCTGATCCTGTATCTCTCTCATGAACGTAGTCTGCTGTTCCTGGATGAAGGCAATTTCCCGAAGCATGAACAGCAGGGTGACGAAACTCACCACAGCCGCGAGTCCTGACAGCGCCAGGACGATTCTATTGGTCAACGGGTTTCCATGGCGACCTACAGAACCTTCCGGAGCTGCCTCGCCGTTTTGGAACAGCTTCTTGGACGACATCTTCGAGCGAGAAACCTTGTGGAGCAAATAGTAACATATTTTGTCTCATCCAATTCTTTATTCAAGACAGTGGTCAGCATAGCAGCAGTACATAACAAATTATGGACCGCTGAATTGTGCTGGCCATTACATAGTAGTACATGAAAATACAACGTAGGTATAAATAAAACATACAGATTCACGACAATGACTATATGTACAACACATAAAAAACTAATTCTGCATTTGACTGTTATAAAGTCTGATAGTGTGATGTAGGAATGACTTCTGCAGTCTGGACGTTCTTGCCATGGGAACCCTGAGTCCCAATGCCTGCATCACGAATCTCGACGCTCCAACCCAAATTCCTACAAGGTTCTACCGGTACCATTCCACAAAGACTGCTAGCGATAATCCCTTTTTCCCCACAGACCGTCAGGGATCACAGGAAACACTGTTTCTTTCAGAAAACCCTTCGTTGAAAGAAACTTCTAAATTGTTTAGCAAAACAGCTGCACTTCAGCGTGTCTACATAAAACGTACTACGATTATCCTATATTTTTCCATGGCAACTCTTCCTCAGTCACCAATCGACAGATTTGGACCCTCTTAGCGGCAACAGGAGGCAAATAAATGTTCCTATAGCGTCACTTTTGTTACTCTCCAAGCAGAGGTTGGTGGGGGAAGATCGTCGCCGTTTTATATATGCATATATGAAACGGTGACGATCTTCCCCCACCAACCTCTGCTTGGAGAGTACACTTTTGTCAGCTACCATAACAAATAAATGAGCACTGATGGACTCTATTGAAATGCATGTTGCTGAGAATCCCATTAGTGCGGTTACCTGGCAATGACGCTAAACTTCAGGCTAGTTTACACTTGTTCTCCGGCTGTGTGGAAACTTTATTATCCCGCTAAAACTGCGGGCTTTGTCTATAAAGGAACGAAGAACTCATATGTCCATAGTGGAGAATACCGAGGGTGCACAGAATTAATATCAGAAACACTAGACTAAGTACATTTTACCGAGACGTCTCCAACTTGAGGTACTTTATATGAAGACCGAGAAATAATTATAGTTACGAAATGCTAGGTGTGTACTACAATAGAAACAGCCTGGTTCAAGAAAGAACAACTCGTTATAAGTGCACTTCTCTCATCTTACAGCCATCATAAGTGCACTTCAATCATAAACAGCTAAAATAAATCTGCATGTATCAAGTACACTTAGTACAGTAAAGGTAGCGGCAAGAAGAAGGAAAAACAAGTAAAGGTTTCCACTCACCGTTGTAGTAGTGCCCAGACGTGGCATCAGCTCAAACACTGCTGGTTTTCAAAATGTCATGCATGACCGTGGGACAGGAGAATATATGGTTTACATCTCAATCAAGGTCCTATAAGTAACTTAACATGTTGTCAATGACAAAAAAATCCCAGAGGAAACACAACAAAAACAATTCTATAACACAATCAATCTGGTCAGTCAGCCAGTAAATAAAACAATCCTTCGTTGAAAGAAACGTTTAAATTGTTTTACAAACAAGCTGCACTTAAGCGTGTCTACATAAAAAGTACTACGTTTATCCTATATTTTTCCAAGGCAACTGTTCTTCAGTCACCAATCGACAGATTTGGACCCTCTTAGCGGCAAGAGCAGGCAAATAAATGTTCCTATAGCGTCACTTTTGTCAGCTACCATAACAAGTAAATGAGGACTGATGGACTCTATTGAAATGCATGTTGCTGAGAATCCCATTAGTGCGGTAACCTGGCGATGTCTACAAACTACAGGAGTCGAATAAATGTCGATATACCGTCACTTTTTCAGTTACCATAACAAGTAAATGAGGACTGATGGACTCTATTGAAATGCATGTTGCTGAAAATCCCATTAGTGCGGTTACCTGGCAATGACGCTAAACTTCAGGCTAGTTTACACTTGTTCTCCAGCTGTGTGGAAACTTTATTATCCCGCTAAAACTGTTGGCTTTGTCTAAAGAAGGAACGAAGAACTCATATGTCCATAGTGGAAAATACCGAGAGTGCACAGAATTAATATCAGAAACACTACATTTTACCGAAACCTTGCCAACTTAAGGTACTTTATACGAAGAGAGAGAAATGATTATAGTTACGAAAAGCTGATGTATGTACTACAATTGAAACAGGCTGGTTCAAGAAAGAACAACTCGTTATAAGTGCACTTCTCTCATCTTACAACCATCATAAACAGCTAAAATAAATCTGCATGTATAAAGTACACTTAGTACAGTATAGGTAATGACAAGAAGAAAGAAAAACAAGTAAAGGTTTCCACTCACCGCTGTAGTAGTGCCCAGACGCGGCGTCAGCTCAAACACTGCTGGTTTTCAAAATGCAACGCATGACCGTGGGACAGGAGAATACATGGTCTCAATAAAGGTCCTATAAGTAACTTAACATGTTCTCAATGACAAAAATGCCCACGGAGACATAACAAAAACAATTCTATTAGTGCGGTAACCTGGCAATGCCGCTAAACTTCAGACTGGTTTACACTTGTTCTCCGGCTATGTGAAAACTTTATTATCACGCCAGAACTTTTGGCTTTGTCTACAAAAGGAACGGGGAACTTATGTGTCCATACTGGAGAATACCGAGAGTGTACAGGATTGATATCAGAAACACGACATTTCACCGAGTCCTTGATAACTTGAAGTACTTTATATGAAGAGCGAGAAATACAATTGTTATAGTTACGAAATGCTAGATGCTAGACCATGCATAGACGGGGATTTCTGCATACGTAGTATCCACTGTCATGCTTTTCATGATGTTTAAAATAGCCGGTCTCGTCATTGTCTGGAAATCACCATACCTGTTCCATTCCATTTTGTTAGATAGCCTGGTGTGAAAGTCTTGGGATCGGTGGGTATTATCAAATGGGCCTTGCGAAACCGCACTGTGTTTCGTATTTTCCCAATTTCCTACAACTAGGAACTGAGGAAGTGTCTTGTCTATACGTGTGTTTGTGTCCGTGTATTTTCTCAATAAACATCACCATGCAGCGTCAGCATACACCATCAGTGCTGCTTTTTTGTGTTTTGTATGACTGTAATGGTATCAAAGTGACATACATACATACCTACCTGCCTGCCTAAATGCCTAGGCCAGAACTGGCCCCTTGCTCCACTCCATGCATAATAGATCGTCATAAATAAACCAAATATGCAAGATGCGCCCTCTCGCGAATAGATGTTGCACTGCACTAGAAACTACGTTGCAGCCCTGAATTTTATGGCGTCATCAGAAATCCCCCTTACGTCATGGGGGAATCCCCGAGCTATTTCTGACCCAACAGCCTTCTTAAAGCGAGCCGTGCAGACGGTCTGTTGCTCCAGTTTCTTAAAGGTTTGGCTCAGGTGAGTAGGCCAGGTATTCATTATGTCCACACTAACTACGCTGGCTATATATAGGAGAATATTTGCCAGGGGCCGCCTTGTAGGTTTGACTGGCCGCGCAGGTAGGAGGGAAAGAAACTATATCCCCACGGACTGACTCCCCTGGTCAATTTTACTCTCTTTTTTGCCGAATTCTACGATCCGTTGTCCCGTAGAAAGGCCTGGTGGAGGCGAGTTTCAGAGAACGTGGGGAGAAAGAGTAAAAGAGGGGTAGAACGAGAGAGAAATAGTTGGACATCACTGAGTGAGTGAGAATCAGAGAGAATTCAGACGAAGATTTGAGAAGTCTTTTGTTTGATTACGGAGAGGGTAGTTTTGAAAGGGAAAGGGAATTGTTTGTGTTGTTTGTTGTGTATATGGAGGGGGAGAGGTATACGTAATATATAATGTGACTTTTTTAAAATCTATCTAGCACCTTACTTAACAATTCAGTACAAGGCAGTGAAGGGTATAGATTTTACCAAGGACGTAGAATGTCCTTGATTTTACTGACGGACCAAATACGGTCATAGTGGTGCCTAGAAATGCTGGCGAGCACCTTCTTTGGCGCGAGCTAGGGAACATATCGTCCGATATTCTTTCTACCGTTCTACGATCGCATGTCGTTACGTCCAAACTTCTTTAAATCGGGAGTATGCAATTCTTTTTGGTCCCTACACAAGACCGACCAATCCCTATGCAAACCTTAGGTGAATTTACCCTTTTCTTAGTTCCTCATTCGAGCAAACTTGCTCGAAGCACGTTCTTTTCGCCAGACCGCTGTGCGGAAAACACCTTGCAGTCACTTCCTCATATGACGTCATCCAGGACAAACCATTATTGGCAGCGGGGGTTTTTCGCGCACGGGGATGAAAACAAAGGGAGAAGAGGGAGGATTTAGACGGAAACTTCGTAGGTCCTCTGAAGCCTAAAATGTTTCATCTGATTGTGATGCCCTATGAATACCATGTCATGCATAGGAATCTATTTTAAACGTCTATATTTAAACCTACATAGGTACACCTTAAACAAACGTACCAAGTTGGCCTGAATTATTTAAGAGGTTACGCAAGTGTGTATCGATCATTTTGACAACACTAAAACGACCACATACATTTGTAGTGTGCCCCAAACTCGCATGACACACGAAACATTATCGTGGTAATAAAAGACTTGTGGTTGAAACGAAAACCGGAACTTTAGGGGCGATCTCTGTACACAATGTATCCAAGTTTCTACTTTTCCAAGTAGTTCCTGTTTTATACTATAGTAGAGATGTCTGCCATGCATTTTGAGCGGCTGTTAAAATTGTTGTAAAATAAAGTGTTTTTAGTCTATTCATAAAAGACACAAATCGGCTTGCTGACCGTTTGTATTGACAGAAGTAATTACTTGTGTTTATTTTCCTCTTGGAATAAATGGTAAAGTCCAAGTCACCTCCCCACTTCCTCGACCCACACACACACACACAGGTGTAACCATTGCAGGTGCAAATATAGAGATTAATTAATGCACTATATCCGTTGCAGTCGTTGTGGACTAAGCTTGTGTATGGTTGATTTTTTTATTTTCCCTTTGACATGAATGGTACAATCCAAGTCTAAAGTTCACCCCCCACCCCCAACACACACAGGTACCAGGTGTAACCAGCACAGGTATGGCGAACGGTTCTGACGACAGGAAGCGACTGCGAAGGTTCTTCGTGTCTCACCTGGACGCAAATGACGTGGCAGGTGTGTACGAGTTTCGTTAATTTTATAAGTTTAATCATTACAGTACCATGCATTGTTTAATTTTTTTATTCCAACATGTAATAATAAGACGTGGTGACGGCACACTCAAGTCTTTTTTCAAAATACATTAATGCCGCCACCAACACAGGGGACATTCAATACAGTACTCATTTTCACATGAGTGAAGTGAGGTGAAAGTCGTGTTAAGTGCCTTTCCCAAGGGCACAAGGTGACATGTCAGGACTTGAACCCGGGACCTCTTGGTTCCGAGACGAGCACTCTGCCGTTACGCCGCACGACCCCACGTGTATTGTTTATTAAGGGGGTGGGTTCAGTATACGCCAACTAGGCTTCCCACCCCCTCCTGCACACTGTCTTTATTATGTTATGTGTATACTACAGTGTATGTATTAATAAATACAACATACAAAACAGGTGTGAGCTGGCTGGACCGAAGTGAGGGACTGTTCAGGATAGACTGGCCTCACGGGGGAAGGAGCGGGTTCAACTCCGAACGGGACGGACTCATATTCAAGGTGAGAAAAGATTCACCTACATGTAACAGTTACTACGTTACAATTGCTCAATATGTTTGGGGGAGGTTTACAACTGAAGCACATTGGGTAGCTAGCTGTAATCGATTTATAATGTTTATAAACAATATTCTGAATAGATGATCGATATTAACTTACACTGACTTGGAAGGGCGAACTGGTACTCAAGGTGGAGAATGGCGTAGTAGCTAGTTGTTGTGAGGGTCGGGGAGGGCGTACATACTTCAAGTCAAGTTAGTTCTGAAACTTTGAACCCTCAGTATTCTTTTTCTAAACCAACACGTGCTGTAATAGTTGTGGCTGCACTGTACAAACGGTGCATGCATGAAGCTTCAACAACACTCAAGGTGGAGAATGGCGTTAGTAATAGTTGTTATGAAACGAGGGGGGGCATATTTGAAGCCAAGTTAGTTCTGTAGCATTGACACCTTCAATACTGTAGTAAGTTCTTAGAGTGTACAACCATGATCAAGTGAATGCACTAGGTATGGCTGTATTGTATACAAACTGTACATATTGTACATTCAGTCATTTCATGTGTACCAGTAATGGCCATCTTCAACACCCCTCTCCCCCTAGCTCTGGGCCCAGAAGACAGGCAAATGGAAACCGGGAGAAGAGGAAAACCCCACCATGTGGAGCGAGTGGAAGACGCGCGTGCGCAACGCCCTCTTCAAGCTGAAGGACTTCCAGGAACAAGAAGCACTTGGAAACCCGAACGACCCGCGGGAGCCCTTCCGGGTGTATAAACTCCTAACGCCACCCAAGAGTGGTAAGGAACTTTTCCACACTTATCTTATAGTATCTACCATATTTGAAGAACAAAAAAGCACTCACGAAACGACCCACCAAAAAACTCATAACGCTACCCAAGAATGGTAAGGACCTTTTCTACATACTGAATGCAGTACAGTGTCAGAATTTAAACCTGCCTCGTGGACTAGATACACAAGACGACCCACATGAAACTATACAAACTCTTTGAATGACTCGTAAGAATGGTAAAGACCTTTGTACACTTATCGTACAGTAACTACCAGATTTGAAGACTTTGCGTAAAAAAAACAACAGGAAAGCACTCAGGAAAGCGAAGGACCCAAAGAAACCCTTTCAGGTGTATAAACTCGTGCAACAGCCTAAGAACGGTAAGGAACTTTTCTACATAAAGACATGTACTACATATCAGAACCCTTTTCGGGCCTTCAACTTCGTAACGCCACGAAAGAAATAGCAAGTAACTTTGCTACGCTTTGATAGACTCTAAAATGGTAAAAAAAAAGTGCCCTAAGACATATTTTTGTCCATATTTACACTTTTATACTTTTTCCATATTATCATCCTTTCCTAATTTGTTTTTCAGTGTCACAAGAACAAGCAGACGACATAGGTCTGTCCAGCGAGGAAACATTGGAGTATTTCAACGGTGAGCTCAAATTAAATTCACACGTCAGACAACAATGACAATCTTTAGTACGAATATTACTACTGTGTATATTAACTAAATCAATTCTAACGTCGATTTTTGGGGTCAAACGTTCGCTTAGATATGAAGTAGTAGTATAATAATCTTCGTTATAAGAAATATAAATATTTATGAATAGATAACGTCTTTTCACTTTCTGCTTTTTTCACTGTTAAAGATCTTGACGCCCTTCTGTCGACAAAACCTGATACACCCGGATCTAATGAGGGCGCATGCGCACCGACACAGCCAATGATGTTAAACATACCCGTTGGGAATGACGGTGCTCAGACCAACGATCAGTCCATGCCGTCCTTAGAAGGTAGTTAAAACCCTGACCTCCTTTTGATCGTGTAGTTTGAAAGTTAACAAGCGATGACGTTATAAAACTACCTTGGCAGGTCATGCATGAGGGCCTGTAAGCCCTTTTTCGTAAGGCGTAATCAGGCCGTTTTAGACTTCGTAATTCGTAGGCAGCCTCCGCAAAAATCAATGTAATTCGTAATTGGACATTAGCCGCAAATCGTAAAGTCATTTGTATATACATGTTGGATACTTGCAGGTAGTCCCTCTAGCCGAATAGGACTAATTTTAAAAAAACATGGTACTTAAACAGAATGCAAACCTAGGAGGGTACAAATATACAAGTGGAACACAATTTAATTCAACAAACATATCGTACAAAGTAAATGAACAATAACAGTGGTTAGTTTTTTTTATTCCAACATTCCATAACCAAACATGTCGACGGCCCACTCAAATTATATCTTATTTTATGCCACCGCCAACACGGAGGACAAATACATGACAGGACAATACTCATTTTCACTTGAGTTAAGTGAGGAAAGTCGTGTAAAGTGCATTTCCCAAGGACACAAGATCGGTGGCATGTCAGGACTCGAACCCGGGACCTCTTGGTTCTGAGTCGAGCACTCTGTCGCTACGCCACACGACCCCACAGTGGTTAGTTATAGATACGTTAGAATAAACCATAATGGGAAGATAAACAAAACCAAATCGTTCACAATAAAAGAACTTACCTTGATTTTTTTACATCACCTTTTTCCATATTTCAGACTTTGGAATCATCACACCGATACAGACAGCTATCCCCGAGCCCAGCCAGGGCGCATGCGCGATGCCTCAGCCACTCATAGCGAACGTACCACCGGAGTCCTGTGCCCAGCCTGTGGACCAATCAACGGCGTCCTTACAAAGGGAACTTTTTGGGCCGTTTTCGAATTTCCAAGGCAAGTAATCCAAATCTTATGATGTTTCAAAGAATAGTTAAGAACATTTCACTACTATTAAAAGCCAGAAACTCTAAATCCGTCGATTCCTGGTGCATTTCGGAGACTGTGTGCCATCGATCCAAAAATCATAATGAATTCTTGTGGAACTCCCATAATCAAATTATATCTACGTTAGTTCTACGATGACACTGAAAAAACATTAAGACCGTATAGATTGCTTTGAAATCATATCAGGTTACAATTTACTCTACTTTATTGACTAGTACAATGTATCTTTCTTCTTGCATTAAACCCACTACGTTCGTTGCCGTTTCCCGCTGAAGAGGTTCATCAGTCACGTAAGGTTAACAGTTAGTAGAATATTCATCAATCAGTGAATTGTAGATGTCGACTGTACATCTTGATCACGGAGTGACCTTGTCTCGCGAGAACACGAGACTAGGTCGAGACTTGTGTGGATCATCTGTCCTCCCCCCCCTCCTTGCGGATAAATAAATTGTTGTTTCCATTTTACTTCTATGTTGACATTACATTATATGATTGCCCCTGCAGATTGTGAGGTGCAGGTGTGTGTACTGTACCGTGGTGTTCAGGTGATGGACCAGCCCTACACCGTCCCGACAGGCTTCAGGGTCTTCCACGGCTCCCATGTGGAACAGATGGCCAGCAGACATGCATGCCAGGTGGGTTGTGTAGGCTGTAACAGAAATGCATTTAGCGTCAACATCACATGGGGATTGGGAAGCTAAAAAAAAGACCTGAAAAGTACGACTAAAAGTTTGTCTTTGACAGAAGCCTTCTAATGTCTCCCGTCATCTTTTGTCATCCTGGCATCAATTAGTGGGAGATGTAACGGTCAAATCTTTAATATTTTTACGACAAGCTACGCTGAAATTAACTATTTTTTCACTTTATAGATCTTCAGCAAAGATGGCGAGAAGTTGTTCGGACCAGAGAACGTGGTGCCAGTCCCTCTGCCCGACTGTACACCTCACACGCTGACCCCGAAACAGCGCGACTCCACCCTGAAGCTGCTCAACGGTGCCAAACGCGGAATACTCTTCCAGTTTGACGGCTGTGGAAACATCTGGGCCTACAGACTCTGCGAGACTGCCGTCTACTGGCTCGATCCTAACTCATCCCAGGTCTATTTCCCTTTTGCTCCTTGGCTGTCCCTTATATTTGTCCGTTGCCAATTCAAATATTTTCTCGTTTACTCAACAAGTCATCACCGCAACAAAATGCTTCTAAAACCCAATTTTCCTTGCATTTTGCAGTGTTCTAAAATTTCAGTACGTTTGTCATTGGGTGGGAAATTGGCCATGTGCTTCCAACATCTTTGTTCTTGACTACGTTTTGTTACATATGTATTATCATCTGTATTTCCTTTATAGTGGATTAGTTTTTGTGAATTCATCCTTTCATTATGTGTGTTAGCGTTAAAATAAGTCTTAGCTACTTGAGTGCGCTACCACTTTTTGTTGTACTATCTTCTTTAATGTGTGAATGATGCAAAAAAAAATCTTCGCAGGCCCCTATCAAGCTGGAGCGAGAAACCCCCACCAAAGTCTTCGACATTCTGCAGTTCCTAGAGATCCTGCAAGGCTACGCCACTGACACTACCGGCAGCAAGAAGAAGCCTCTGCCCTACTTCAAGTTCTGCATCGGGCAGTCCTGGAATCTCGAAGAACCCTTCGAGAAGAACCTTGTCTCCGTGACGGTTTACCAGAAGACGGCGGCCGAGCATCTTGAGACGGTGAGACAGAACAAGGACAAGACGTCTCTCTCCCTAAAGTTTTCCGAGCCAACCGAAGACGACCACCTGGTGGCAAACCTCGAGCAGCTCATCGCCAACCTCAGCCTGCAGCAAAACTCCCCACCGCCTCCTCTCAATACTGGCATGCAGTGAAGACTGTTTGTTTTATTTGATAATAAATCATATCTTGCACTTCCACATCAAAGACGAGTTCCAAGACTATAGCGTTTGAGAGAAGAATTATATCAATTTAGAAAAGATGTTGTTAATTAATAAATTTCAAGTTGTACCTGCATGTTAACTTGAGCCAAAGTAGCTCATGTTACGTGGATCAACATACTAAAGTTGTACAGGAAATATAAGACACCCCAGCAATTAGATTCGTGCCTTAACATGTAATTAGAATAATTATAAAGCTATGGCTTAATTAAGTTGACATCCATAATACATACAGTTATTGTCAATAAAGCTTTTCATTGTTATTGTTTGTAAGAAAGATATTTGACTCCGAGTTTCTCTTTATGATTAATGTCAGGTATTGATAGTTAGGATGGTGAAACTTCTCGACCAATGTTGCTATGCTTCCATTTTGATTTATGTGCCTCGGAGGATATCTTCGTAGCTTGCTTCTGAGCCCCGCAAGCAGCGCAGCGAGAAATCCCTGTCGGAACCGTTTAGCGTCTACAGAGCACCGTGAAATGTACAGATAACAGCAGACGCTTCGTTTGCCACGAGGGAGTTCTGACTTACATTACTTACTAATCGCGCTTTGATGGCGCGCCATATGTTCAGGATGATCATCGTGTGAGCTGTTCCGTGTCAGTTGTTAAAGCAGGAAAAACACAACCGTAAACAGAAGATCTTTCAGATAACAACACTAGATGGAATAATGTGTAATATACTGTAGTACATTGTAAATGGTTGGTACTATTTGGAAATCCTGCTACAAAGAATTTTTGGTTGAATTTTGTTATTGTTTCAAACAAGGAAAGCTTCTGCCCAGATGAAAACAAAAATAAAGCAACAACAAATACAACGATTGTGTGTTGAGACAAAAATAGTATTCTCCGATTCCTTGCCCTTCATAGTCCTCAATTTAGACTTTGTTGCCTATCAGTCAAAACTTGTCCTAACCTTTCCTTTCCTTTCCACTTTTATTCACAGATAACACTTGCCGTAGGAAAATGTCTGGCAAACTACGGTACTGAATAGATAAACACCAGGTGAGAACAGTAAAAACCTGCCAAGATCAAAAGCCCCGCCTGCCAGGTACAGGTGAACCCGCTGTGACGGCGCGGCGACTAATGAGCTCACATCTGGTGGGGAAGATAATGCTGACACGGCAAATCGCGTTAGATACACGGCGCTGCCTTCCGCACAGGCAACGCCACAGCAAGTAAATTTTATGGATGACATCCTCTGTAGACTCCAAATCTAATGCGAGCGGGGAAAAAAAAAACAAGGCGGGCCGAAAAAACTTTTAAAATTTTGACTCAATCATTGTACAAATGGTTTTGATTCAGTGAGAACATCACATATACACAACCAGCATCACATATATCTGCATCAAAATAAGAAAGTAAATAAGAAAATATTAAATCAGAGCCTGTTCTTGTCTCCTCTCTTTATATTTATCTGCCATCCACCTACCGGCATGGCAACAGACATCTTTACCCATTTTCGGTCAGAAGGCATGAAAATATCTTGTTTATTTTTTTCTAGAATCAGGCGAAAATTAATGCGCGCGCTCATGTCATCCATAAAAATCACTTGCAGTGGCCTCATCAATACGCGGGACTGCGGCGGGAGTGCAGCTTGCACAGGTGTGGCAAACTGACAGGAGTTCGTGTGAAACTTGATAAAACAAGCTACACCCACGGACGTGCAAGTTGTCAGAAGTTGAAGATGACATTCCGTTAGGAAGAAAAGGACTTTTTCTTTGTGATTGATGGATTACAGAGACTGAATATTCGAAATCACTTCACAGTTAGCGGAAAGCTCTGGTACAATATATATGGCTCGACGTTGGTACAAATAGGTGTATCAACAACATTGACACAATTTGCATCTAGTGCGTTTAAACACCCGAAGTAAAAGGGACTACCTTGTCACCTTTAGTTATTACTCTGTATTTTTGTGTACGCTCAAATGCAAACGGTGATTTAAGCAGCTTAATACTCTAATTACAGAATATTGAGAAGCGCAATAACAAAGATGTTCTGACACACACAAGCGCATACATCCGGAATGGCGTTACAAGTAACCGTCGAAAATTCACCGTGACGTTTATACTTTGTTTCCGATTTCTTTACGCGTCATTTCGTACATTCGTCAAAGTTTCATTTTGAAAACTATGTTGGGAACTTCTCTTGTGTATCCAAACCGTGACGATGCAAAAGAAGTGAGACGTGCAGAAAGAAGACAGCAACGTGGAAACCAGAGATAACTCCATATTCGTGCTACAGGTGACTGCGAATAGTTTTCTTATAAAATTTGCATTGTATCGTGTTATGCTTGAGAATGGCTTTTTAAGTTTTGGTATCAAGCTATAGCGAGCTACAACATAAGAATACTATGCGACTTGCTTGGAAACAATGAAACCAGAAGCATGGCTACAAGTACAAAGAATTAGAGGATCACCCTGTAACAGAAAACTTTGAATCAAAGTATGATTAAAAGAAGCTCTGTGGTCATTAGGCCGCATCAAAAGGTCTACCGGACAAGAAAATAATCTTGACATTCATTTTACGACAACCTGCGTCTACTTTGAAAGCTATTTCCGCTTGATAATTGATTCCGTTAAAGAAAGATAAAAATGCTTAAGTATGGCGCCCGTGTCCTGTAACCGCATTACTGTTACAACATCGTTTGCGGTTTTGTGGTCAATGTTATTGCATTACAAATAGTTGTCTCTTATGTCCCATGAACGTAACGAATCGGAGAGCTTAACCCTATCTAGGCAGGGGGGGGGGGTAAAAGTGCCCGCGCCAACTTTGATGTCGGATAGCGTCCGAACGGCAAGCGCTAGAACCGCCAAACATAGTTCCTAAAATATTGCAATATTGTATCGGTAGAATAATGATTTTTGGTGTTGCCATGGCAACGGGTTTTTTGACGGGCATTTTTGGCTAAATTTAGTTATTTTCGTTTCAACAATAGAATTATGTTTTGTTACTGTTACAACATCGTTTGTGGGTTTTGTGGCCAATGTTATTGGATTACAAATAGTTGTCTCTTATTTCCCATGAACGAAACGAATTGAAGAGCTTAAACTAAGCATTTGTAACTGAGTAATAGTCTCGTAAATAGATAACAAATATATTTATAAGTACCATTGCATGAAGCAATTTATCGTAATTGTTGGTCGTATTCTGAATTTCCCAATCTGTGTGACCGTAAATGCAATGGTTTTGAGTCTGAAAGTACATTACGACATGGCCATGTCGATTTGATTATATGGATGACATACTCTGGGAACCCCAAATCTGATGCGAACGTTTGCCAAAAAAAGTTGTAGAGTATGGTATGGCGAATAATCTTCTCTTCAAATTCATTTCTTTACATATTTGCCTTTTTTTTTGTTAAATTTTGGCATTCTACGACATTGGTATAGTTTTGCAACATTTTCATTTTGCATCTTACGGTATATATTTGCTCCTTTTGCAACTATTTTGTACGATTCACAGTGGTCTTACGATAAATTTTCATTCAATAATGCAATGTCTCGTCGTTGTACATGCATGCACAGTATATTAACTGGGGACGACCACAAATGAATTTTTCATCAAAGATAATGATTTGTTCCCAGACCAATTCTACATGATTGTGCTTGATTGTACCGAATTGAGTCGTAACCTTGCGACATCATATTGAACTGCAAGCACCATTCCTATTTACAGCCTTTGAAGTCACATCACATAAGGACTTTCGAGTATGGAGCTTTATTTATTAGGGTTCGTAACAGAATGTCATTTTTACTACTTAATGGTTGTTCCCTTTCATTCAGCGGCTACTGGCTGCTACGAATGGATATATTTTCTTTCAGTCATTAAATTTCTGTGTTTAAATAACGTCTGCTGCATCAGGTTTGCATTTCGAGAACGTTATATTGACTTTCTGGTCAATGAAGTTCTCTGCATGACAATGAATATGAGACAAACCATTTGATCCGCATAAAATACTGTCAATATTCCCAAATTTGTCTTTACTGTCTATGGCGTTTTAGTCCTTCAATTTAACGTCCTGTCGCATTATCATCAATAGAATACCAAAGGCCATTGGCTAAGATAATAGAATAGCACAACTGTACTTTATATCTCGTTTTATTTCCCCCAGACGAAATAATTTCGATATATAACGAAAGCTATATTGACTGACGAATTGCTCGTCTATGCCAATGTAGTTTACGGGTTTAACCATTTGCCACGGCATAATATCAATGGCATATAGCGGCCAAGTGCACCGTGGCGACATTGGAAATCTGTAATGTACATATCTATAACGGGGCGAGAAAATGCAGACATAGGAAAAGGTAGGCCAAAGGGTCAAACGAAGCAGAGCGCAAAGAGGTGAGGTATTTGAAAGGCTAGAACAATAATTTTATTATATATCATAGTACTGTATTTTGTAACCAGTTACAATATGTTATCTTTTTCAGGTGTTGTATTTATAGTAGATTTCTTTATTTGATGTTTGTCTCTACGTATGTATTTGTGGGTTATCTGCTGCCAGTCACCACTGCCTTGATTACTTGTGTATTGATCTGTATGTTGTCATTGCCAATAAAGAAAGAAAAGAAATAATGTCCAAAGAAGAAAGTGTAAATCCATCGCACACATTGTCTTCTATTCTTCCACCTGTTGCTTTAATTTAAAAAAAATGAAACGTAGAAAACTGCTTTCAGGATAATTAGGAAAAAACTGATGGCGTGTATGGAAATCAGTGATCTCCAAGCAGATCCCTTTCGGTGGCCAGACAGTATCCATTAGCCAGAGAAAATGGAAGCGACAAACAAAACGGCCATATATAAAAAGCTAACGATCATTCCCCCACAACCTCTGCTTGGAGAGTAGGAAATCATTGCTTTTGGCTGATACTTAATTGATTGCTTCTATTCAAAGTGTATGACAGGCCTAAGACCCTGTGTTATTGCGATCACAAACTACACAATCAATCTCCATGTTTTGAGTTGTTCATTACCCTCCGATGACCGGCTGACACTGCAGACAATGCAAGTCTGATTTCGCCATGACCTTTAACTGATTAGTACATAAGCTCAAACATTATGGAACTGTGAAGAAATAGAACTATTGGCATAGTATGCTGGAAACGGTTATGTGGCAATTGCTGACCGTCCAAGGAGCATTGAAAATGGCCGCCACAGCGACTGATCACTGACAACAACCTCCAGTCATTCAAAACAAAATTACACCGGCATCTTCTCTCCACCATCAGGACTTCTGCATGTAGCTAGAACCTTGCAGCTGCTGTAAACCACTGGTTAGCCAGGAGTGTTACAATCCAGGCTACTGTTTACATTAGCACGTGATAAAAATGTAAACCCACGGGTAAATAAATAAAAATGAAATAAAATCGTCCAGCATTCGCTATCACGTATAACTCCGTATCTTTATACATCTTTATTTCATCTATTAGCCGATTTAATAATAAGATGATGGTTATTTTGCAATTTGAGTACTAATCTCCATGTTTTGAGTTGTTCATTACCCCCTGATGACCGGCTGACAGTGCAGACAATGCAAGTCTGATTTCGCTATGACCTTGCACTGATTAGTATCAAAGGTTTGAACAAGCTCAAACATTATTGAAATAAGATAGAACTTCTGCTTGCTGGAAACGGTTATGTGGTAATTGCTGATCGTCCAGTATTTAGTTTTTTTAATAACTTTATTGACAAAAATGCAATACATACAGTGCGGAACAGTCCAGTATTTACTATCACTTGTAAAGTGGTTTCTTTATACACCATTATTTCTTCTCTCTGTCGATTTAATAATAAGATTGATGATTAGTTTGCAATTTAAGTAACTGAAGTTTAACTCTCGAGATGGAAGAATGTCTACTACTGTTTTAAAATATGATGATAGCCAAGTATACGGTACGTGCAGTTCACTACCACACTTGTCTACGTAACTGCTCAAATGAAGCAAAGCTTATCCAATTTTAACTTTGAAAAAGGCCAGAACCAGACAAAGAACGGCCCTCTAGCTCTGCCACAGCGGTCAATGACCACACGTCGCACTTGATAACTGCAAGTCGAAGACTTTCTTCTAATTGTCTAGTAGACAACGATACATCCCTAGTACAAAGAACACTTGAAACGCGGTCACGGTCAACGGTGTAACTTCAAAGTTAAAGAAAAGTCGAATAAAAGATCAGAGATGACAGCAAAGACGACTAACCACAAATGATTGATCATGCATCTTTCTTGCTAATCAAGACAACGTCAATAGCTTTTTACTGACCTGCTCTTCATCCAACTCAAACCTTGAACTTCAACCATCAAACACTTGCCTCGAGTCGTCGTAATTGTCTTCAGTCCCTTACCATTCAAATTGCAGTTTCTAACCCCTATACAATGATGACATTTATATATAACAAACGCCATATCTTTATTACCCATATTGCTACTGGTCAATTTTCATTAACATTGTTGCCTTTGGTAAACTTAAATTTGAGTGCTGCCGCTTTTTTTTCTTTTATCTAGTCCACACCATGTAACCTACATGACCCCAACAGAATTGTAAAAAGTCAGTATCACATCGTTATCTGGATTCAGGCCTGCTATTTCGCTAACAGTAGTTAGCCTATTCGACCCGAAAGCTATTTAGAAAACAATCATTCCTAGCTGTATACCCTTTTCATCTTTTAGGTCTTAACCCTCACGACCTCACTCACACCATCACGAGATAGTGGTGTCACCAATTATCCTATCCTGGTGCTTTGGCAAGATGACTCAAATCACATCACGATACTGAAGAATGGGGCGATGACCCCGAGATTGTTACCACATTGGACAAACATTTTAAACAGTTGTCTTCTGTGGTTATCGCTTACCAAGTGGAGCTTTTTAGCAATGTACTGTAAATCATACATCATTTCAGCTGATAATGGCTGCTACTGTTTGTTTTGTACGATGTGTACTTGTGTTACGCATTGAAAATAAACCATTCATTCAAACTGCCTGGCCTTTTACAACTCAAGTGTACATAAAACCTTGTTTCAAGACCGGCGTACGCATTGAATTGATATTTCTCAAATCTCAATTTCTATTGAAAAATTCTAGCTATTTAATCTAGCTACAGTCTTTTGAACTACATGTTAATGTTAAGTAAACATTTGTATTTGTACACAGTATTGCGTAGATGGTGCATTGTGATAAGGGCATTACGCCTGACACAAACAATAAATAAATAAATAAAATAATCCACTCATAGTCTAAGTGGATAGGAAAGTAATTACAAGTTGTAATCCTCCCTAAGAACGGGAGATTAGGAAAGCTTCCTTCATTAAAAATTCAGGGTTCAATTATACCGAAGATTGGCGAGCTTAGCTATCTCTCACGGGTACATAAATTGTGAAAGATTTATCACTACTATCTTCAGACCAAGCTTACGGATCCAGCACAAGCATTTCCAGGCAGTTTGCAGTTTTAATGAACGTCCTTTCGTCATCAAGCTCTTTGCCTAATCCGTTGTTACACTTAGAAGTGGCTAAGGATAAGAAAGTAATACACCGTAACAAACTTACTATGGGTATGATACATGTAGCATTAAGAGTGGCTAAATACATTAGCGATAACATCGTGTAAACCATTTCATCAAATTGGTCAGTAAATCGCAGAGTAACAACATTCTTTGTACGCAACCAATATTGTTTATACGTAACAAACGTTAGGTGACAATAGAGCTTCCATCATCCTTATTGCAATACCTACTGGAAATGATTTTCCAACCTGATGATACTATTCACCGATTGATAACTTATGGAGGGGCACAGTAACAGGCAGAAGGTGTGCTTAACCACATAGAGGTAAAAGCAGCATACATCAGAGCAGTTTGGGAAGTTATAATTGAAACCGACGATCTCGCTCATGGATAATTCAAACGGGATTGATTCTCCGGGGCTCACTTGTAAGATAACTTACTGGTAAGATACATATTGACAACTGGGGATGGCAAATACTTTAATCGGGGTTTTGGGGCTTAAATAGTGTAATCACCCTAAAGTGTGTCTCTTATGTCTTAATTTGAAGGCCACACCTTCAGCACTTTAAAAATTCCAATACACTTACCGATCAGAGTATCTGGGTCACTGATGTAACTCATGTCAACTTGTTTTGTTACATAGGTCTCCTTGACCTCTCAAATACATATACACTGTGTATGACTGTGCTAGTCTGTAAGTTTTAAGACAAGGATAGGCTTTATGAACGAGATTGAACTGTAATTGCCAACACACGAAATTGGACTCACCCAGTTTTCGACTGTACGACTCGGGAATTTTTGTCAAGGAATGAGTCCAATTCTTGTGTTAGCAATTACAGTTCAGTATTGTTCATAATCGATCACTTCTACCAACACAGATGAACTTCCAAGATAAGATTAGAAAGGAAAGGCTTGTTCAGTCACCAAAGAAGGGACCCTCCTGGAGCAAGATCGGGACGAAAGGAGACCGATGATCAGGTAAAAAAAAAACGAACATCGCCATTTAGGCTGCAGAGCAATAAATTGCTACCAATATACAATTAACATTTTCCGAAATCCCACCCTTTGATGCCTCCTCAAGACTAGGCAAAGCCACTTAACCACAAGATCAAAGGTGTAGAAATGTCAATCTTAGGAGGAGGCAGATAATTGTATCAGGCTTACTGAACCAGCAAATGGATGGCATTAGGCCGTAACCTGGCGTATTGATCTTGTATAGCAGGTTAACACATAGCGTTCGTGTCTCGGGGAATGCCCGTGTGCGTAATATTTGCTATCATAGCGTATGTGTGCGCGTGGGGGTAGTAATATTTGCTAAAGGACACACCCTTGATTTTACAGCTCTAGCAGACAGCTAAAACATTCCGTCTACTCCGTGGTACTTCTATGTACTCAGCTGTTGCAGACAAGAACCACCTCCCCCCTCACACACACACCTTAACAAATTAAAATGAATAGTGTATGGACATACAGGCAAACAAGCAAACACATCGAAAGCAGAGGAGGCAACACTAACAGAGCCGACCAGTTCTCCTCTTTGGCAAGACTCCAAGCAAGGTCTTCCGCTGAAAGTAACAGGAAATCGGTGCTGTGTTACCAGGTTAGGTCTGGCGATCTGTCATTTCACAACTAGTATTCATATCACTACGGACACACGCAAAAAGCAGACAGAAACACCGACCAGAAAAGCTTAATTCAACATGTCTACAAATGGCAACTACGGCAGCAAGTTCCCCTCTTTGGCAAGACTCCAAGCATGATCTTCCACTTATTTTAAAGTGACAGGAGATCGGTGCTGTATGTGTAACCAGGCTAGGTCTGGCAACCTGTCATTCCACAACTAGTATTTATATTACTACGGTACAAGTATAAAAATTAAACGACCAGAAAAGCTTAATTCAACATATCTACAAGTGGCAACTGCGGCAGCAAGCTCCCCCCTTTGGCAAGACTCCAAGCATGATATTCCGCTGAAAGTGACAGGGAATCGGTGCCGTGTAACCAGGTTACCCCAGCCGATCAGTCTTACTTGAGCCTCTTGTGTTAAATGGTGGAATAAAAAAAGCAAATGAGCAGAATTCACCGAAAAGAAAATCTCCATTCACGGAGGTAAACAAGTGTAGAAATGGCAATGGTGACATGCAAGTTCGCTTCTGTGGCAAGACTCCAAGATTTTCCACTAAAAGTGACAGGAAATCGGTGCCGTGTAACCAGGTTACCAAAGGCCAAGCCGATCAGTCTTACGTGTGAGGCGCGCTATCGACAGGAGCTCCTACTTGACCCCCTGATTGTACTGCACCTCCGCATGTGCGCCGATTTGTTAACGTCAGGTACTTTCGGCGAACGGTAGATGAGTGGGTGAATGAAACCGCCGCACTTCGATATTTCTTGCGTAAGAAATCAATCACACTGCTTAAGTCTCAAAATTCTCAAGGATTTTCACATAAATCTAAACCAAACGCATGTGAAGCTCCACAACAGGTGACTTGAAATTTTACTTTATCTATTACAAGGTACGTTTTTGTTTCATTACATCTACAACTAATTTATATTTTAGGGAGGATCATAGCGTTTTAGTAATTATAGTAACTTAAGAACGACGGAACGAGTGTTTGCACTGTTCTGCACTGAAACCTATTTGTTTTTTTTAAATCAGTTTTGTTCAATAATAATGGGACATAGTTGTACAGAAAAAATAACATAAGTCTCGAATGCTGTCTCTATAACATTAGGAAATACTTTAACATTCACGGAGATTCGTGAAGAAAAGAATTAAATCAATGACGGGTTCTTTGGGGGTTTCTAAAAAGAGTGTGGCTCAAAGCAAGCGTGTCTAATCTTCAGATGTATGACAGAGACGTTGTAAGTTTCACGTATTGATTTTTGTTAGAGAAGACTGCTCACTGTGAAACAAACCATGACAAGCATCAAAGTTACGCATTCAAGCAGAGGCCTGGACTGTTCTTCACGCTTTACGGGTATGTTCGTCATGTCAAGACATGTTTCCGTTATCCTGTATGCTAAAGGATTTTACAATCCACGGAAGCGGTGGACTGCTCATTTCTTGACAAAGACTGGAGTTGTACAGTCGAAAATTAGGGTGAGTCCAATTTGTTGTGTTGGAAATTACAGTATAAACTTGCTTCCTATTTTTCCTACCAACACAGATGAAGTTTGAAGAAAAGATTTGACGCACCGTTTTGCCGGACTGCAAGTTACAAGAATTCCGACTGGCCTTCACGGAAACAAAGTTATTGATGGACGTACAAACAAAGGCTACGGACGAGAGAGAGAGAGAGAGAGAGAGAGAGAGAGAGAGAGAGAGAGAGAGAGAGAGAGAGAGAGAGAGAGAGAGAGAGAGAGAGAGAGAGAGACATACCACACCCCTAGAGGTGAACAAATGATTTCCTGAGACCGGATGCCAAAGAGAAAAGCATCCCTCCTAGTTACAACACTTACTTTGCCTCTAACGCAAAATGTGTCTCCATCAACCCCTGTAGTTCATTTCATCCATACTTGTTTGACCATTATAATGTGATTGAATACACCACCTTGCCTCTTGGCGTGCGTTCAAAACTTCACCCGTCACCAGTTGCCACAGAGAAATCTATACACGCCAGAATATATGTATTATCGATCGATATGTGTCATAATGGACGTAGATAAGTTGTCTATCGCTGTTGGCGAGGTTTATTATTTTGTAGTGAGTTATGGATAAGACATCAATAAAGCTGATTCAATTGCTAAGCGTATGTTCTTTGCATCCTGGGTTGCCACAAATCATAAGACCTTTGACACACATGCCCGCAATTAACTTGAAAACAAATCAACAAAATTTTCTTATAATTTTTAAAATAATTTGTCATGATTTTTCAAAATATCTTCTCATAATTTTTCAAGATAATTTTTCAAAATAATTTCTCGTAATTTTTCATATACGTACATTATAGAAACTTACTAATGAGTCCGATTACTTCCAGGAACTTCTATTTATAAGTTCCCTATTTTTTCATTGATTTCCGATGATGACGTCTTTTCGTCCACTCCCAGGTAACCTTTAAGGTCTCATTCATGAGTTTTTTTCCATACATTAAAAACCATGCATTAATGAGTGACTTACGAGACCGTGTGCCCTATGATCCTACATTAAATCAATTGATATCTTTCAAGCTATGTTGAGCACACTTACTCTACGTCTCATAAAAAATTGCCAACGACTTCTATACACACAATCCCATTTTATGGGAATTACAAACTGCAACTAGCGGCTGGCCGCAAGAGGCCCTCCCGCGCTGCAAACCTACGACCGCACAACTCACAACACTGGACTGTGCACGTCCGACCTAGCGCGCGGCTGCCGACAATTATGTCCTTATTTCATCAGTTACAAACAAGCTTTCACCGCTTTGACGTTTTACATCAGTTGGGATGGCTAAAGGGGAAATTCTCACCAATAAAAACACTCGTTCATACAGCCGTTTAGTTTTTGACTTGGTACTCTTTTAGGGGGTACACTCGGAGTAATACATGAATGAGACCTTAAGAAGAATTGCCTTGTAGAACGATAGACTTTCCAGGAAGTGTGATTTGCATACTTTCCAGACAGTCTACTTCGTACTGCGTACGTCTGGAAAAGTGCCAACAATTTGGTGAATCTGGCGATGTAGAAGATTTTGATAAAACTGTTCTGGACAAAGGGGTACTTATGGTCATTAAGCCTTTTTATACTTTCCCTGACAGCTCATATTTTACAAGCAAGTGATGAATGTAGTTCAACCTAATATGTTTGCGGATATTAAGAGAGGTAAAGTCACGAAAGAGACGTTACTTTTGCATCTGTGAATTTCTGTAAGGCATATTGGACACCATTACTCATGCCTTACTCTTGAGTTTAATATTAAAGCATAAGCATAGTCCCCAAAGGAAATATCTTAGACTGACTTCGGTGTATGGCAGTCAGTCTATGCATTAAGTCAAGGGGACGCTCCTGGCCTGGACGCGCATTCGCCAGAAGCGTAACCAGGTTAGGAGCAGTCCACCTGACCTCAAACACACCTGGATACCTCCACCTGGGTAAATACAGCGTAGAACTAGAGATTCCTCAGAGAACCCTTAGAGAACCCAGGAGACCAGCCAGGACAAAGGAGAGGAGTGTGACGAGTGTGACGGAACAGTGTGACGGGTTGTGGGCTGACGGCGTCTCAATGAGGGAAGCGAATTCAAAAGCAGCCCGCTCACCCACCCTCTTTTTCAACGTCTATTCAGACGATGCACAACACCAACTGTGATGCACAACACCAGTTTTGATTCACAACACCAATTGTAATAAACAGCACCAATCTATAAAGTCCGTAACCACACAGTCAAGTCTTCAGGCAGGACAGCATAAATGTCGTTACAGTATCATAACTAAAGGCGTAGAGTGAGTTCGGCGGATGACAATCATGATGCACAGCACCAATATATGACGTCTGTAGCCACACGAGACTTCGGGAAAGAGCGTTAACATATGTCTGGTTGTTACAGTGTCATAACTAAAAGAGAATTTCTTACACTCGGTAGATGGCAGTCTGTTTTTATGATGTACAGCACCAATATATAAAGTCTGTAACCACACAAGCCTTCAGGAAAGGGCAGTAACACACACCTGGTCGTTACAGTATCATAACTAAAAGAATATTTCATCCACTCGGCAGACGACAGTCTGTTTTGATGCTGCCATAGCACAAATATATGAAGTCTGCGGCCACACAAGCCTTCGGGAGAGAGTAATACGCCTGGTTGTTCCAGTATCGTAACAAAAAGAATATTTGTTACACTCGGCAGACGACAGTTTGTTTCAATGATGTACAGCAGCACCAATATATGAAGTCTGTTACCACACAAGCTTTAAGCCTTCAGGAAAGAGTAGCTAACATAAGCCTGGTCGTTACAGTAACAGTATTTCTTACACTAGGCAGACGACTGTCTGTTTTTAGATGCCACAGCACCAATAAATGAAGCCTTCAAAAGAGAGACAGTGGTAACATACGCCAGGTCGTCACAGTATCACCACCCGGGAGATTACAATGATGGATCGGTGTCTGCCGAAGACAGCAGAACTTTCAAGATTGCTGCTCGGGTGAAACATTAACGCAGTTAGCATGAGGCACTTTGCAGAGATAATGGTGGTAAGTTCGGTAGCATGCTGTGGTGTCACAAGTGATCAAAACTCCACGAAACATACCGATGATAGGGCCACACCAATTTGATTTAATTTATTGGTTCAAGGATTTTTTTATAAAAAATATGCAGCGACACTGCGAAAATGAAATAAAAACAGGTCTAGGCATCCTATTACAGCCCCAAATGCTACGATAAGAGCCATGAAGTCAACACACAATGCTGGGTTAATAATTATTCAATCAATGAATTTTAAACATTCAATGAAACCACGTACTGCATTAATTTGATAGATGGAAAAACTGTAACTGGTAGGAAGAAAAGACTTTCCTTAACTGTTGGGGGCAAAAAAAAAATAATAAGCGGCGAATCCGAGAACCAAGAAATTAAATTAGTGTGGGCTAATGCCTGTTTGGATATTGTAAAGATAGACACATTGTGCTTGAATATACACTGTCAGCTTCTATGACTGGCAGATTATTTCCCGCCATAAGAATGCGATCCCTCGACTCTACCCACATTACACGGTATCGGGTTACAAATCTTCCCGCGCGCGGGAACCTATAATCTCGAACATACTAAAGACATCACTGATGCTAATTGCTACAGTAATATATGAGCCAGTGATTCAATAATGATTATACTAGAGCGTGCACGTGCTGTAGCTTTCCAATTTACATCTGGCATCACGTTTCTAGGGATCAAAAGTATACCGAAACAACTCGCACTATTAAATCAGACAACCTTAAGGCCACAGAAAGGAAATTGTATGGATGACATCCTCCGGATCGAAAAAAAAGGTTCCTACATTTTAAAATTCTGATTCAATCATTGTACAAATGGTTTTGATTCAGTGGGAACATCACATATAAACAGCCAGCATCACACATATCACTTCTTAAAAGTAAGAAACAAAACATTAAATCAGAGACTTTCTTGTCTCCTCTCTTCATAGTTATCTGCCATCAACCTTCCGGCATGGCAACAGACATCGTTGCCCATTTCCGGCATGGTGACCACTGTCAGAAGGCAACAAAATTTCTTTTTTCCAAAAATCAGGCGAAAATTAATGCGCGCTAATGTCATCCATAAAAATTACTTGCTGTGGCCTAAAAATATTGACAACACTGTACTGCTAATAAAGATGAGTTATGTGAAGACCTGACTTATCTCCCAATACCATCCATTTTCCCAATTTTGACACAAGCCTGATCTCTTACCGGATGCGAAGTTGCTATTTTTGGGGGACCAATTTTTCATCTTATCCCTCCTATAAGCTATCATTTCTCACGAAATCCGGAAACCGATTCATAACCTGGCCTTTATACACGGAACCGCCCTTTCTTCTCTCTAATACATTATTTCATAATACATTCCCACCTCCATAGGTGGATAGAAGAGTTACTAGCGAAGGGATCCAATTCAGTAACCAGAAAAGAACCCTCCGTCTTTGAGGCCTTGGGTCCATTAACTGGAGAAGATAGAGTAATCGTTCATGTGGCTGTCAGGGTGAGTCTGCCTGTGCATTACCGCTGATCGTGTAGGGATGCCCCGCTACAGATGTGCACACCGACCCTGGGATGGGGGCGCCGATGGATCAACTAACGTCTGCTTACATGATTCTGCCAAGTAACACATCTCAAACACGTCCGCCACACCGAAAAATGAGTCGTAACAGATCTCAAATGCAAACGTTGGCAAGTAAAATGCGCTACTGCATGTCTACACTGAGGGTGTATGTGCTACGTGTTGCACTTGAGTCTCAGGTGTTGTAATTTTTATGAACCCAAGAAGACTAGTTTTAAATCAGGGACGTTATGTGTATAATGTGTACATTGTACTCACTAATGGAGATCTGTCAAATAAACAAAAACCACAGTTTCTTTTCTTTTTCAAACTGAAACCCTGCGAATGTCATGGAAGTTGTATCAGTGCACATCAATACGTGAGACGGAAAAATGTATATCATCGATTTGTGTGTACTTTCTTCTTGAGATCTTAAATCAAAAAGAGAAAGGGAAGAAGGCAATGGACGTGTATTAGCTCTGATTAATGCAATGGCAGGGCTGGCATAATTACGATGTCTGGCCTTTGGTGTTCGAGTTGGCTAAATTTAGCAAAGAGGCAATGAGACAAAGGGAAACGTTGGAATATCCTTACGGTCTGATTTTCAATATAGATTCTGTAGTTAGTGATAACCAGATATTTTGTGACGTGGTGGCGACACACTCAAGTTACACTTATATTCATGTCACCACCAGACAATACATAATACAAGCAAGCAAAGCACGAGTTTTCATACAGAAGTTGAATACAACAATCAATGAACAAGTGAAATACAGAAACACCAAGATCGATCAAGACACTACAAAAAACGATTTGATTCCAACAAAACCAACCAGATATTGATAACGGTTGATATATACGAGATTCACCGCGTTGGCCGAGGATGGTCCTAAACTATTTATCATACTTAACACGTCCGTTCATAAGTCAGCTCGTATCTGCCGCGTAGCCGATACAAATCCAACCGCATCAACGATTCTCTGGCACAGCGCCACCAGGTAACCAACCTGGAAAAATCGTTTACGCTTGCAGCTCGTAACTTGGATAATCTTTTCGAGGGCGTGAACTTTTCCTGGGTAATGCTAAGGGTTCATTCAACCTTTACAGGGTGTCAGAGTCAGCGTATTTTGACATCTCCATTGACTGGGAGCTTGGCAATATGCAGTACCGACATGGGCCTGATGGTGGCGCACCGATACCGATTGGAGAATATTGAGTCAATATTACAGTCAGGGAATGCTGACGAGACATGGCTAAAGAGCAAAACTTACCTTGGATCAAAACTTACCTTAGGTCCTCCTGTGCCTACGGCCGCATTGGGCATTGAGTACATTTTAGTATTATGTCTAGTATAATGGCATGATTTTTTTTTTCTCAGACCTCCTGACTTAAGTTCTAAATCACAGCCCTGTTAATACGACAACCAATGGAAATTGTTTCCCGCCACACGATATCAGGTTACATGCCTTCCCGCGTTCAGAATCAGGGAAAGATCAACGCACGCAACCTGGGATCAAAATTGGCAACTACAAGCTCCAAACAATTTAAAAAAAAAAATCTGTGACAGTGAATATCTTTTATATCTACGTTCTGATATGTTTACGGAGTCTAGTATGAATTTTTGTGTCAATAAAGAGGAAATGCCACCAGGTTTCAGTCGCAGATAAGTGACGGGCGCTAGAACCAATTGGCAGACTGACATTGGATGATTTGCATATAACTTCCCGCCATACGCCACCACCTGCACCTAGTATCGGGTTACATGTCTTCCCGCGCGCGGGAATCTGGAATCATCATTCACAATTAAGAACTACAAACAAGTTTATTCCCTCCGAACAATTTTATTCCCAAAATATATGACAGGGAATATTTATTATGCATAGATTCTGACATGTGTACGTTGTCTAGCATTAATATTTTTCACAGACAAGAGAGAATGCCACCAGACTTCAGTTTTAAATCACTGCAGGGCGTTTCAACCAATCAGCATTCGAGTTTGAGATGATTGGCAGATTATTTCCCGCCATAAGAATGACGATGTAAACAACTTCGAGGGGAGAAAGTCTTAACCAATCAGCATGCTTCTTATAGATGGTTGGCAGCTCGTTTCGCGCCAAAGTAATAGAACAGATGACGTTTCGCAAGAAAATACACGAGCAAGGACATAGATGGATTTTAAAAGTATTTCCAAACTCTCGCAGGACTTGTTTTCATTGCGAAATCTTCGCAGACGCAGGCTGGGTTTGTCAGAACATGTTGGTAAGAGACATTTCAGGTTCTTTCGTATTCTATACATCTCAATAAACTAATCTGTTCTGCGTTTGAAAGGTCTCTTTATTTTCGTACACTCTAATGCATTAGATGCACATTTTCTCGGTAACGACAGGTTATACAATGGTAATGTGGCAATTGGCAATATGTCTACAGACCGTTAGTCTTTCTTTAGTAAATTGAATGGGAAAACCTAAATGAGAGCAAAGCCTGTAAATAGTCCTCACATCGATTATGCCTGTAATGACCTTCCTGTCTTCCGGTGAAATTGTAAGTCGTTGTTGTGTTTATCCCTGGAGCTTAGCTGGTTTGTTACGCCGAAGGGCGGTTATACCGGCTATACAGATACAGAAGCTGGTGTGTTACGCCGAAGGGCGGTTATACCGGCTATACAGATACAGAAGCTGGTTTGTTACGCCGAAGGGCGGTTATACCGGCTATACAGATATAGAAGCTGGTGTGTTACGCCGAAGGGCGGTTATACCGGCTATACAGATACAGGAGCTGGTGTGCTACGCCGAAAGGCGGTTATACCGGCTATACAGATATAGATACTTGTTGAAAACTACTTGATATTTCGAAGTACCGTGATCTTATGCTGTGTGATACCGAAGCAGAAGTCATCAACTGTTTATCATGGATTTTGTCACGGATCTGAGTGTGATATACTGATAAAATAAAATGCAATGCATGGAAGCTGGGCAAAATGGTGCCATACAGGTGATTACATCCAGGTCGCAACCCCAAAACGCATGTCTACAACTTGTACTGAGGACCGAAGTGTACACCATAGTCAAAATGGCTTACGTGTGGGGTCGTGTAGCGTAGCGGCATAGTACTCGACTCGGAACCAAGAGGTCCCGGGTTCGAGTCCTGACATGCCACCGACATGCCCTTGGGAAAGGCACTTTACACGACTTTCCTTACTTAACTCAAGTGAAAATGAGTATTGCCCTGTCCTGTATTTGTACTCTGTGTTAGTGGTGGCATAAAATAGGTTGATATAACTTGAGTGTGCCGTCGCCCCGTTTGGTCATTAAATGTTGGAATTTAAAAAATGGCTTACGCATAAAATGCCCATCACAAATTGGATTACACGATGTCAAAAACGACAACGGACATCCCATGGCTATACTCAATGTGCAGAAAAGTAGGACAGAGATTACCTGCATTTTGTGTAATGAAATAATCCGTGTTTCTAAAGCCGTACGAAGCATGTAGGTCAGCAAGATCAAGGGACGTGGTTTAATCGTTTCAACCATCTGACGCTTCAAAGCGAAGCATTGCGAAAACTGGGGCAGGTTCTTTTGAATGTGCGATCGCAATCAGACGATAGGTTGTAATTGGGATCAAGGCAGTTCCAAAGGGAGATGTGATGATTGAATGACGGGTATTATCTCGTACTAAAGGTCGCTCATGTGTATCGATTGCGCTTGGTATTGATTTAATGTAGGAGTTCCTTTCTTACTTACGCTGCAGCCCAGTTCTCTCTTGCTGATACTCTGTACTGTAATTCCTGATTTTTTCACTGTGCTGTTATGTTCACTGGCTTCTGTGCCGTGAACTTATAATGACACTTAACAAATAATTCCTGGACATTATTTTTCCTGCACCAGTTGCCACAGTGAATACTGTAATTCCTGATTTTTTTCACTGTACTGTTATGTTCACGGTTGTCACTGTCACTCCTGTACCATGAACTTGTCATTACAGTTAACAAATAATTCCTGGACTTTCTTTTTCCTGCACCTGTCGCCACAGTGAAACGTGTCAATTTTCTCAGACCGTGAACTTTTGCTACCGTGAACATAAAGTGAATTACCACAGGCGGCCTTACTATCGCCTGAAGACTGAAATTGAGTTAAAGATCATGTACATGCTGTTTGGAACACAAAACTAGTTTAGCTCATGTCTCGTCTTAACTCAGTTAAGCCATGTTGTACAAAATTCCGGTACACAACAGCGATAATTTGATGTGTGTTCATCTGTGTAAGGTGATTTTTTGGTGATGGATTTTAAGGCTTGGGATTAACTGGAGGGGTCGACAAGTTTAGTCCTCTGATCTTTTTTTTTCTTCAGAATTTGTAATGTTGACGCCCAGTTTAAGGTGTACAATAGTCTTAAAGTCTACTATATACTCCTACTTGTTCCCGCTGTCTTCACAATATACACAGCCTGTACGCGTGGTTCAGATAGTGGGCGTAGGTCTAGCGTTGTGTCTCTAAACCGGGGTCATTATCGACGGAAGGACTCCTGCCTGCCGCCATCTTGAAATCCTTTTTTTTCTTTTTTAAAATAACAATATACTGGCTTTAAAGCACCTGGCTAATAAGTATGTAGAGTGAACAAGTGGTCGTGTGTGTACATGCATGGGTACTACAGTGTAAAACTATACTTGCGATTAAAAAGATCATAGACACTACTGCTGTCTAAAATCGAAATTATCGACGCACATTTTGTACTAGGTCAAAACTCAGATATTGTATAGATCGGTATAGCCGGTATAATCGCCCTTCGGCCTATCACAACAACTTAGCTTGATCAAGCAGCTATCTATATCACACCGAACGACCCATTTCACCCAATTTTTGCACAACTGTAACAACTAGGAAGAAAAGGACTATTTTCAACTATTTATGTTCGGGGCAAAATATGAGGATTTTGCAGTTGATTCTGAATTTATTTATTTATTTTTTGTTTGCAAATCAGAAAAAAAATGAAGCGGGCGAATCCGTTAACCAAGAAATTAAATCGGTGGGGCTAAGAAGAAACTTTATAGACATCGAGACGTCTCCCGTAATCCTTCACGACAGTTCTGCTCTTCCTGGCGTGCTGCCAGCTCCATACGCCGCCGCGCGTGTAACTCTGATTGGCAAAAGCTAATAAGCGTTTCTCTTCTGGGGGCTCCAAACCGAGTTATCTGCACGCCCGGGGGCCTCCCGCTGCCGGGGCGGTTCCAGTGTCAGGCTGACAAAGGTCAGCGTGTATTGGAACTGGCAGGATGAACAGAGTGGGGTTTAGATGTTCTACACACCCTAGTCCTGACGGACATCACACATGCGGCACTTGAATTTCTAAAGTCATTCATGCACATATTAGTGCAGAAACCACTTACTCAGGCAACTAGATAAATTGTAGTTTAAAAAAAGTTACTCAAGCAACTGGATAGGATTTTGGTTACACCTGTTTTCAGAATCAGTCAGGAACAGAATGAATTTTACATGACGGTGTTCTAAAAGCAGTCCTGACGACATCATACTTACATTACTTGATTTTCCTCAGTAATCCATGTACATATTAGTTCAGAGACGCATGTATGCACATGTTACACCAAACACAGTTACTCAAGCAACTTGATATAATTTCGTTTTCACCTGTCTTTCTAATTCAGAAACAGAGTGTGGTTTAGATGTTCTTACACCATGTAGTACTTACGGACATTATACTTGTGGTTCTTCGTTTTCCTCAGTAATTCATGTACATATTAGTTCAGAATTCGAAACGCAGGTATGCACTTCTCTTCAGAATCTTCTCAGTCACTGATGCATGATGTTGGATGGTATCTGATACGTCCGATTCTTCAGAGAATTTAATATCCAGTTGCTTGGTTATTTTTGTATTAAGCATTGATCTACCTGAATGCCTAACTTTCATGGACATTATAGCTGCCATGCAATAATACCACTGATCAATCACACAGAGTCTTAAGTGCTGGAGTGAAGAAGATCTCAGATGTAGGATCCGGTCCACTTATTTTGGCATTAATATAATCTCCAAGCAGGTTCTGTTGAGCAGGAGGCCAATATACATGTAGACTCCTCTTGCACCACAGAATCTGCTTGGAGGTTAGTATTAATGACACAATTCAGGGAACCGGGACTGATCCGGATCAAACATCTGCTTCGAGATTTAAAAAAAAAGATAAGGCCACACCAATTTAATTTCATGGTTAACGGATTTGCCCGCTTCATTTTTTTCTGATTTGCAAAAAAACAACAACTAGCAAAATGCTCATATCTTGAAACAGTTGAAAACAGTCCTTTCTTCCTAGTTGTTACAGTTATTCCATCTTTCAATGCAGTGGTATCACTTAAAGTTCTAAACTCATTGTTTAAATTTTGAACCAGCCTGGTGTGTTTTTTCGCCCGCCCGCTCCATTAGTTCTCTAGAAAAATCCGTTAACCAAGAAATTAATTTTGGTGTGGCCTAAAGGTTTAATTCAAATCTTGTTCATGAGAACTCACCTGGTCTCCTTTTTGTTCTATTTCAGCACTGCCATTGGTCCTTTAATCTTAATTTCATGATTTGTGTTTAACTCAAGCCTATGTCCTCGACAAGTTGGAACCTTTTACAAATCACCATCACCCTGTAGTTTTAAACGACGAGGCTGCAAATTGGCTTGGATCCTATATTTAGACCATCAGACGCTGGTTTGCAGTTCATTATCCCAACAGCGTGTATTCGCCACCTGCCACCATGCGACATTTCTATACATCAGAATTATCTCCCGGTGATATAAGACCATTTATAAAATTGGCCAAATCGGTGAATGGCCGGCTATATTGGAGGACTCATGGGTCTCTTATTTTACCATGCAGATAGCCAATCATAGCACGCTTAGAGTGGATTCAATGATATATGATAGCCTCTATAACAGCTTCTACAAACTTCTGATGTAAGAGATGCCCAATTGTCACTGATGTTGTACTGCTTAGTTATTATGTTCTTGAAGCAATGTACCATCTAGATCTCACGATTTTAATGAAATGATCTTTATTGCATATCCTTGCCCAGACGGGCTAAATGCATACATGCTTTGTCACAGTATAAAATATATGTGGTGCATACATACATAATGTATGTTTGAGTTCTATACTAGGATTCTAAGTACTACATAATTCTTAAAGTTACTGTTTGTCTATTTTTTGGTTCTGGTTTCTTCTCTCTTCTTGAAACACTTATTGATATAATCACACACTTTTTCTACAATGTGTTCATTTCTGCTTGACATAAGATGTATAAATCTATTTTGCTTGGACAGTTTCTTATATTTCTTGTCTAAATCTAGTACATTAAATAACACCTTACGTTCATTTTCATATAAACTACAATCAAGTAAAAAGTGCGACTCGTTTTCTACATATAGATGATCACAGAATTCGCACGTCCTATCGTTCAGAGGGGTACGGTTGTGCCTACCGGATTCTATATGTAAGGGATGGTCACTTATACGAAGTTTGCACATGGTTTTTCGATGTTCGAAGTTTGTAATGTTTAAATATGTTTCTCTTTCATAGTTCAGTTTAAATGTTTTGTATGTTCTTAATTTGTTGCCTTGGTTTTCTCTTCGTCCTTCTGCTTGTAGTTCTGAGTAGAACTTTTGGATGTGGATATCTTTCAATCTCTGTTTTAGTTCTTTTAGATGGGAGGGTGTGTTTAAGTGACCGTTTAAATACAGGTAGGCAAAACCGGACTCCTCTAACAGTTTCTTTACATCAGATAACCAGCAGGGTATATTTCGGCGAACTAGCTCTTGTTGTACTGTATAGGCTTCATATTGTAAACTACTTGGGAGCACTTCGTTAACTAGTCTAAAATAGTAATTGTACATTCGGCAATGGGCCTCTATCTGTAAGGGGAAACGTCCTAGTTCCGCTCTACATGCGAAGTTACTGGCGTTCCTACGGACACCAAGAATGTATTTACAAAATTTCAGATGTACAGTTTCTAATGGCGATTTGTCGTTCAAACTGTTACTGCCCCAAACTTCGGAGCCATACAGTAATATCGGTACAACACATGTGTCAAACAGTTTACAGTGTAATGATACAGAGGATCTGGTTTCTCCGAGAGTACTTCTGATGTTAAACATTGCTCTTAGGGCCCTCTTTTGTAAATTTTTCATGGCAGTGCTAAATGTACATCCTGCTGTAAACACAACTCCTAGGTAGCAGTATGATTGAACTATCTCTATCTCTTTATCATCTAGTGAGAAACGAAGGTTAGAAAATAAGAGGCCTCTTTTGTTGAATATCATTACTTTAGTTTTTGCCAGGTTGATAGTTAACTTCCATTGTTTGCAGTACCGTCCAAGGGTGTTTATTGCTTTCTGTAATCCCTGCTCACTTTCCGATAATAAGACGATATCATCGGCATAAAAGAGGCTAGTAACTTTGGAATGTTCTAGTAGGGGTGCGTCTAGGTTTTCTGCGTTGAGTTTATCTATGAGATTACTGATGTATAGGTTGAATAGGGTTGGGCTTAAAACACATCCTTGGCGAACACCAATTTCAACGGGAAAACTTTCAGTTAGGCCTTCTTTAGTTTTAACACTGGCCTCAGATTGGTTGTATAGGTTTTTAATTACATCGAAAAATTTGCCTGACATGTCATTGGAAAGAAGCTTGAATAAAAGTCCCTCGTGCCAAATGGAGTCAAAAGCTTTTGACAGGTCGACAAAACATGCAAATAATCGTTTTCCCGACTGTGTGTATTTGGAGATAAGGGTTTTTAATATGAAGATGTTATCTGCTGTCCTATAGTTTTTTCGGAATCCGGTTTGGTTTGGTTTTGTGATTTCTTTTCCTTCGAGGAAGGTTGAAAGTCTTTTGTTTAAAATCGAGGAGAAAAGTTTTCCTAAGCAGCTGGAAATGGCTATTCCACGATAATTGTTTGGGTCGTCTTTTCGCCCTGTTTTGAAGATGGGGACGATGTAACTTCTCGACCACATTTTGGGGAAAATTCCTGATGAGAAGGTACTATTAAAAAGTCTTAAGAGAGGGGTTAATAGGATATGTTTTCCTGCTTTCAGCATTTCATTGGTGACCATGTCATCCCCGCTGGCTTTTTTGTTTTTGAGGGCGTGAATTGCATCTTTAATTTCAGAGGCAGTGATTGGTTGGTCCAAGGGTCCTGGACTTGGCTTATATTTTTGGAGTGCCTGAAGTTTGCGCAAAATTTCAATTTCAAAGTTATGATCAAAGTTTTCTTGTTTTAATCTGGATTTGCTGTGAATGTTTTTGAAGTGCTCGACCCAGGTGTCGGCTGGTAGATCTTCCTGTGATACTGGTTCGGTCTTTTTTAGTTCTTTGAGTAAATTCCAGAAGGCGGTGGGGTTGTTTTCTTGGAGGTTTTGTAGGCGCATCAGACAGTTATTTTCGTATTCTCGTTTGCGTTTTCGGATGAGTTTATTGAACTCATTCTTTTTTCTAAAGTAACTTCCTCTTAGGGACGAATTTTTTGGGTTGTGCATAAGAAGGTATCTAAGATTTCGCAGTTCTTTCCTGGCCTCATAACATGATTTGTCGAACCATTTTTTGTTCTGTTTTGGTCCTTTGTGTCTTTTGTTATCTTTTACTTTTAATGATATCCTTCCGGCCATTTCTAGAATTTTCTGGAATTTACTGACTTCCTCATCAATGTAGTTACCTGTTGATGTGACATCTTGTCCAGGTGATAGGAAGTTATTTAATTTTTCTGATATCATCGGACTACATAAAGCCTGAATGAATTTTTCACTTGAATTTGAGTCCCAGATGAACCTGTTGGGAAGAGGGTTTAATTTACTTTTGCGCGTTTTCGTATCCTGAATGTGCCAGTGTGGCGTGTTTATATTTAAAGTTATCAAGCAGTGATCCGAAAACTCTGATAATTCGTGAACTTTGAATACATTAATGTTATGAAGAAGTGCGCTACTTGTAATGGCGTAATCCACCGTGCTACAGCCGTTAGGCTGGTAGCAGGTGTACTTTCCATTTAGATCGCCCAGGATGCGACCGTTTAGAATGCGCAGGTTTGAATGGGAACATAGTTGAATTAGGTTCTTACCAAAGGGATTTGGGGGGGTTCTGTCAGAATTAATTCTGGGGATATTTGGGTTAGAAAGGGGAATTTCTTCTTCAAAATCCGGGTCAAAGGGGTCCTCGGTGAGGTCTTGTAGAGAGCCTATCCTACTATTGAAATCTCCCCCTAAAATAATATAGCCTTTGGAGCTAAAAGTCGCTATATCCCTCTCCAGGGTATCAAAAATACAATCATCCGCCCTTTTGTGGACATTTGAGTATAAGGGACTTATATATACCGTACATATAAAAACATCTTTTGGTAGTCCAAACAAGTCTTTTGATACTCGAACCCAGAGTAAGTCATCCGATGTGGAGTGTTC
>NW_017804431.1:932512-988095 GCF_001625305.1 Branchiostoma belcheri
GACGGTCGCATTTGTGACACATGATGTCTTCGCATCCAACTTCGTCGTCAAGGCATTTTGATAGCTGACTTTTTAGTTCTTCAAAGGTATACAACACCCATAGGAAGCATGCTGAGCCTTGTACAAGTATCTTGCTTGTCTGGTATACATGTAAGGTTACTGAGCCGATCGGGTCTGCTTTGGTGGTATCATGATCAAAGAAAGGGACAGTCAGCTGATTGCCATGCCTACCCTTGTTGTCGGTAGAAGTGTTGTAGTGAGATTCGATGTTGTCTACCCAGTGTTCGTGCGATCCAGCCGGGATATGTATAGCGACGCTATTCTCATTGTACTGCACAAAGTAGTCATCGGTTGGCTTTGCCTTCTTGTCTCGCTTAGTCGGTTCAACGATTACATTTGAGTTGTCGTAATGCTGTCGACGATCTGCGTTTGAGAGGACGTAGAATGCTTTGCTCACCTCCGAAAAGTGCTGGCGGGCCTGTGTTAGCAGCCGCTTGTCCTTGTCCTTCGTCGTATTCAGGGCTTTGTCATACTTCTTCACTGCTTCCTTGTAGGCCGCCGTAATCTCAGCTTCAGTAGCGTCAGTCGTGATGCCTAGCAGTCCGTATAACTTGCCAGGAGAGCAGGAGCCGCGATCTTCTTTCGCCATTTTGTCCGCTTGGGTCCGACGGCTTGGGTCGGCTTGGTCTGGGTCCTTTGTTCTCGAGACGCGATTCTGTTGCTCAGTCCAAATTTAGGCTTTTTGGATCGTAGATAGAAATATTATGCCCCAAAGCACATACAATAAGGTAACAATGACGTTACTAATGGTTTGGGTACGTTTTAGATAGCACTTTTGTCGTAAAAGTAGGAAAATCCTCAATATCAGGTGGAGCGACTATACAGAGACGTCCGTACCCACATATATTGTACACTGGCAAGAATTGATAATGTTTGTAATATTTAGTAGTTATATTTTAAACTTTGTAAATTTAACAAAATTCAGGTTATGTAAGTCTGCAATTTGAATAAAGATTCATTCATCTTAAACAAAAAAGAGTAAGTACAAAACGTAATTCTTAAGCCGCAGTATAGAGACTTATGCCTGCTATGTAGCCTAGGTACACTGTTTGACATGCTTTAACATCAAAAGATATTGAAAGAAATCTTAGGGCCTTGCAACTTTATGTGGTGTACGTAGCAGAAGATCTGAGTGTAATCCAGCGATTTGAGATACGATAGCCTTATTCACGGGACACGTCCTGAGGATCAGTGTCAAAACTTAAGCCTGCTGTTGGCTTAGATATTACTTGATATGAATATAAAGCACTCAACACGGTTTCAGGTCGGCAAACTACCAGAAAATATTGACTGCCATTTCGTAGCTCGTTTCTGTCAACATTGCATACCTGAAGCGTTTGAAATAGCACCAGTAAACAGCTAAACCTAGCCTATGATACGAAACCAGCAACTATTTTCCGTCAACGACATCCCATTTTTGCATTTTTGTCACACAGATATCAGTATGCTATCGGATATGGTTGATTCAACTTACTACGTTAAAACATGACAAGAACATCTTGACTTTGAAAATGCAGTTTTACTGCCCTGAAATCGCTTTGGTTGCCTTTAATACCAGAAATCTAAGAGACACAAACAAGACATTCAATTTTATCGGATGTAGCAAAAGGTTTGTGATATGGCAACCTTATTCACGGGACACGTCGTGAGGATCAGTGTGAAAAGTAATCAGGAACAACGGGCCATGATCCGCCAGAAATCACGCCGTAAAGCAATCCTAGCAACCATCAATCAGGGATCCGTTCTTAAGCTGGCGAATTTAGACAAATTGAAGGCATCAGGCGTCTAGAGACCATGTTAAATGTGATGGGCATGATTATTACAGAAGAGTATAGCCAAATCGAATCTACGCGTGCGTTCAGTCCTAGGAATTATTGCATTAAAACTCCCCGTCTTGTTTTCCATGGTATGTTATGTTATATAAAGGAGTGTGGCAAAAGATTGTATCAGATTCCAGTTCCAGTTCTGGTGAGTTTAGACAAATTGAAGACATCAGGCTTGAAGAGACCATGTTAAATGTGATGGGCATGATTTTCTCTCTAATGGCATAGAGTATAACGAAATCGAATCTATCTACGCGTGTGTTCAATCCTAGGAATCATCATATTAAAACTTCTTATATTGCATGTTATGTAATCTAAAGGAGTGTGGCAAAACATTGTAACAGATTCCAGATCCAGTTCTGGTGCATTTAGACGAATTGAAGGCATCAGGAGTGTGGAACTATGCTAAATGTGATGGGCATAATCCTCTCTCTAATGGCATAGAGTATAGCCAAATCGAATGTACGCTTGTGTTCAATCCTAGGAATACTCATATTTAAACTATTTCTTTGCATGTTATGTAATATAAAGGAGTGTGGCAAAACATTGTAACAGATTCCAGTTCCAGTTCTGGTGCATTTAGACAAATTGAATGCATCAGGCGTGCAGAAACTATCATAATGCTAAATGTAATGGGTATGATCCTCTGTGTAATGGCATAGAGTATAGCCAAATCGAATCTATCTACGCGTGTGTTCAATCCTAGGAATCATCATATTAAAACTTCTTATATTGCATGTTATGTAATCTAAAGGAGTGTGGCAAAACATTGTAACAGATTCCAGATCCAGTTCTGGTGCATTTAGACGAATTGAAGGCATCAGGAGTGTGGAACTATGCTAAATGTGATGGGCATAATCCTCTCTCTAATGGCATAGAGTATAGCCAAATCGAATGTACGCTTTTGTTCAATCCTAGGAATACTCATATTTAAACTATTTCTTTGCATGTTATGTAATATAAAGGAGTGTGGCAAAACATTGTAACAGATTCCAGTTCCAGTTCTGGTGCATTTAGACGAATTGAAGGCATCGGGAGTGTGGAAACTATGCTAAATGTGATGGGCATAATCCTCTACGTAATGGCTCAGAGTATAGCCAAATCGAATCTATCTACGCGTGTATTCAACCCTAGGAATTATTGTATTAAAACTTCCCGTTTTCTTTTGCATGTCATGTCATGTAATGTAAAGGAGTACGGCAACACGTTGTAACAGATTCCAGAGCTTTAGATAAATTGAAAGCGGCAGGCATGTATGTAGGAACGATGTTGGATTTCCTGGGGATTTTTAACATGATCCAACGTAATGGGTGGGAGCATTGCCAAATCAAATCTACAAATGTCTTCAATCCTAAAGATTATTTTCCAAGTGGTGGTAAAAGCCAGATAGAGGTTGTCTAATTCCTGATCTCGTGTTATTGGATCTGTTGGAACTGCGGAAAGAGAAAATTTCAAACTTGTTATTTTCCATTGATTGATTGTAATATACAAAAGAGTGGCACTGAAAACAAGGGTTATCAGTGAAAATGTTCATAGGACTTCGTCAATTCTCTTAGATGGTGAGGAATATTGCCATATCAAAAACTACGTGCTACTTCAAAGACTTGCTGTAGAACCACATCAAATTGCCATCGATGCTACGTTTAACCGGCATCAAATGACCATTGTTGTTACCTTTGTACTGCAACTGGTAAACGTAGTTTTGGATAACGTCAGTTCGAGTTCAAAAAGATAAACCTGTGAGGCCACGCTACAACTAGCTTCTCCATCAACAACTCTCTAACAAAAGAGCTAAGGAAATTTTGAAGGGATGATTAAAAATATTCCCCTCATAATCTGCAGGACAAAGAGTATTACAGACTGCGATTGCCGCTAATGATGGATTGATGATAGCGGCAAACTACAGACGATATGACCGGCTGGGAATGCGCGACGTGCACAACGATAGCACATCTGCGCCGAAGATAGATAACTCACGTCAAAATGTTAAATATTCTAAGACTTGCTGTAGAACCACATCAAATTGCCATTGATGCTACGCCTAACCGGTAAACGTAATTTTGGATACCGTTTGTTAGAGTTTACAGAAGATAAACAACTCAGTTCACCGTGGAACTAGCTTCTCTGTGAAAAACTCTACAAAAAATGCTAAAGCAGTTTTGAAAGGGTGATGAAAAATATTCCCCTCATAATCTTGAGGACAAAGACTATTACATAAAGGGAATAGACTGGAATTGCCGCTAATGATGGATTGATGATAGCGGCAAACTACAGACGATATGGCCGGCTGGGAATGCACGACGAGCGCAATGATGCCACATCTGCGCCGAAGATAGATACCTCAGCGCTCTAAATAGCCAACCGGGTCCTATACTACTGGGTATATCACAAATCACACTCACTTCACGGTAATTTTCATCTCCCCTGGCTGCAATACACAGACGTATGGACGGAGGCAGTCGGAGCTTTATCTTTTTCATAAGCCACTTGCGACCGTGATATGAACATGTATATAGCTCAGAGGGATTGGGAAACATTGCGTTGCATTTCCAGTAATAAAACGTAGGTTATTCGTCTTGGAGAGAGTTGGATATCGCAGAGATTGTACATTGTAACGTGACAGAGGACACCATTTTCCCTACAGTCGCATTCTGACGGCGCATGCATCTTTCAAAGCCCTTCTGGTAAATAGGCTGTTATTTGCAGCCGGAAAGACGGATGGCTCCGCGGAAGATAGTCCCTTACAGGGGGAAATGGTCCAATTTCGCCGCTACCATGACTTACAGAGCCGAGCTTAGCAACATGCCCTTTTGCTTGGTGAGCACAATGCTCACAGATCACCTCGCTTTGTGGGGGTGACAGGGCGTCTGTCGATGGCAGAGGCTGCTGATGACACTGCACTATAACCATGAATCTGTACAAGCTTCTGGGGCACAACATATTCTTTACATCTGACCTTTTTCCTGATACAGTTGTATAGATGTAACTATGGAGCCTAGAATTGATTTTTGACAATCTAGCATGTCAGCTTAAAATGTATTGTACTGTATTATGTAACTAAAGATACGGGAATAAGGCATTCATTGAACAAAGATATAGCCATTAATAATTACCAAATTATTCTGCATCTGTGACCTATTTCTGGACACAGATGCACCCTTGATAGATGTAATTATCACCAGCAATCTGAACTGAATAAGATTTGGCATTTAAGCTTAAAATGTCATGTATATTACATGTATATGATACTGGAATAGGATGTAGATTGATCAAAGTTATAACCATTGATCTGTGCAGCGACGGGGGAACGAACGAACTTCCTTTATCTGTGACCTGACACAGATATACATATACCATCGATAGATGTAAGTATGGCAAAAACCTAAATCAATGAGATTTGGCATGCCAGCTTAAAACGTCTACATTCAAAGTGTTGTATTTTAAAGTTGAAAGGTTTGGGTTTAGGCGTAGATGGAACAAATATATAACCACTCATCAATAAAGCTTTGGAGGATTCATCAGTAACCTATTTCCCGACAAAACTATGTAACTATGGCCAGGAGCAAAAACTGAATAGAATTTGGCATGTCAGCTTAAAACGTCTACATTCAAAGTGTATTTCAAAGTTGGAAGGTTTGAGGTTAGGACGTAGATGGAACAAAGATATAGCAACTCATCAATAAAGCTTTGGAGTATTCAGCCTATCCTTCATCAGTAACCTATTTCCTGACACAAATACAACTATGGCCAGAAGCCAGAAATGAATAGGATTTGGCATGTTATTTTAAAATGTCTACATTCTAGGTGTTGTATTTTGGGGTTAGAATGTTGCTGTAAGGCCACACTAAATTAATTTCTTGGTTAACGGATTTTTCTAGAAAAATAATGGAGCTGGCGGGCGAAAAATAGGAGCCATGGGGGTCAACACACCGGGCTGCTTCCAAATTCAAACAATGAATTTTGAACTTTTAATGATACCACTGCATTGAAAGATGGAATAACTGTAACAACTAGGAAGAAAATGACTGTTTTCAACTGTTCAGGGCAAAATATGAGCATTTTGCAATTGATTCTGAATATTTTTTTTGCAAATCTGCAAATCAGAAAAAAATGAAGCAGCGAATCCGATAACCAAGAAATTAAATTGGTGTGGCCTTAGAACGTGACTGTAAGAAAGATACACCCATTCATCATCACAGCTTTGTAAGGCTCAGCACGTCTTTTATCAGTGACCTCCTTCCTAGTACTGATGTACCGCCGATAGAGGTGATTACTTTCAGCTTACAATGAATGGGATCTGGCATGTCAGCTTAACTTAAAGCGTATTCATGAGCATGTTGCAGCGTGTAAAAGTAGAAGAAATAGTGGCCTACTTTGTTGCTACAACATCGGGACGAGTAAATCATGAATCAGCCTTGTGGATAAAATGTGTTTTACTTGTGAGTACTTACTGTCTCGCTGATGCAAATTAACAATACCAAACAGGTCGTCGACTAAAATGCACTTCTTAGTCACTGAAGGTCATCATTGTATTATTTCATTCTTTCGTAAAGTTCATAAATGAAAAAAATATTTTGTGTTTTTGCTGTTACCGAGGAATTTCCTGGTTGGATGTTGTTATGTGCTGTAAAACATACAGTATTGAAGTTTGGTAATTGATTTGGACATATACAAGGTAAAATAATGTTGAATTGTCTTAGAAAAGAGATCCTAGCAAGAAAATGACTGCGGTAAAACAAATATAAGTCAGAGTTCAAAAGGTCAGTCGAGGCAAAATCAAGTATGATTAATGTCGGCGCCGGATGTACTGCATCTAAATTAGTGTTTAGTGAAGATTGAAATGGTCGTAATATTTTTATTAATGGTATTTGTCTTTCACTTAAAACTGATTTGATGCTGGATATGTTGTCAGATCTTGTCTTTAGTGAATATAGGATGCTGTGTCTTGTCTCTCTCTAATGTATTCTTAAATGTCTTTTCTGATACTGTGCATACTGTGCGTTTGGCAATACGGTTGTAGACATTGGTAAACGAATAATAAATCCACTTAATAGAAACCACAACATCCTTAATGTAATCACATGTCAAGCATGTTAACATGCGTTCAGATCTAATAGAACTGATTTTTACTGCTTTGAGGACGTCAATGAATTTTCATCAAAAAACGATTTGTTCCAAGAGCGATTCATTATGATTAAAGTTGATAGTGATTGCCTGCATCTTTACGAGAAATTCAAAGTTCTATTAATAGACGAAGTTACAGGGGTTCAATTCATATGAAGGAGGTCAGTATATTGTCCATTGGAAATCATAGATTCAGCACCAAGGGCAGATGCTTTATATTTTATTAGAAATCCATTAGATTAGTCTAGACTCTAGAGAATCGAATCTACCCTCCCTTTATTCATAAAAATACAAGGTTTACACGACATTAGCATATATGATAAAAAGGCACATAACACAACACGTACATTCATAGATTTTCCACGTGTATAAAACTACAGATCAATATATATGCAACATTTCAAGATCGCTTTTTGTAGGTTCAGCTTCTTGTACATTCAAGCTTCTCTCCACCAGTGAATGATTTAAAACACAACATCATGTTCTATAAAAGACACAAGTTTACAGTTCATTCAAATAGATCTTCAAAAAGTTTATGTTTTACAAGCAAATAAAAGACGAATAAAACGCCACGATTTATTGTCGAGGGCATTGAAAAAAAATGAGAGAAGTTTCAAGTACCGATGGTTATCAGCAATGAACCTAAAAGTTCTGCAAACAAAATAAGTAATGAATTCAGCACGAGGGAGTGAATGTAGATCCACTAAACTAGATAACAAGGGCTTGGTTTATATATACATTGTAAAGTATGCTTGTTTATTACATTGAATTCAACAAAACCTTGATTGCCAATATACAAAGTGCATGGCGGCCGTATAACTCTGCAATGTTACGATCTGGCTTTAGTGCCAAGGACATTGAAAGAATGAGATTAGTTTAATGAACCCATGTTTATCAACGTTTGAATGCGCTCCAAATAAAATCTTATCTAAACGAGATCTCTAGTACATTTAAACTAGGCAGCAAAGACTCTGTCTATATGGTGTTCAGTATCCTTTGTTTATAATTATTTCACTGAGGAAAACTTTAAAATTTATTTCCACTTGAGGGCTAAATCCCTGTGTTGTTACGGAATGGATTAGGAGTCTCTGTATCGAAGTAACGATTGGAGGCTGTTACACTATAACTTCTGGAAGGTACTGCTTTTCACATAGTTTCCTATACTACCGAACGTTTCTGTAAATTCGTTTTTTTTTTTCTTGTGACTTCATTTTCCGGTAGAAGGAGGAAGTGGGTCTTTGTGGTGTTACCGGCAGAACGAAATGCAACGAAAATGCGAATTTGTGGAATTATGATACCGATAGCGCTGGAAATCCTGCCTAACATCGAGAACAGCCCAGCTCTCCTGTATACAAGCAGAAGACAAAAATGCGGTAGACTCAACCAAGCTCCCTAGCCAAACGAATTGCCTATAGCTAAATGATATCAGGGACAATAGTGCATGTCCTGTGTGAATTCAGTCCCAAAAGCTGATTTACATTGACATGTGTATTTTCTTAGCATATTTTCACATGCTAATATTTCATAAAGGTTCGTCACAGTACCTCTGATGGTTGATTAGACCAATTCTCAGAGAAAACCTGCAAGAAGCCAAGCAGTACAAAATTTGAGATTTTTACTTGGAAATGTCAGTATTGTTTTTACCACCATGTTAAAATCCCAGCAAAAATATGGAGGCACTGTAGATCTCCCAATGTAAGGTACTTTTGAATGCAACGGCGAATACCTGTCTGTGTGCTACAAATATGTATGAAGCCCCGCTGTTCAAACTGGTCAACTTGCCCTGATCCTCCTTACAGCCAATTTATAAAATTTTACTTGGAAATGTCAGTAGTCCTTTTTTACCACCCTGCTAAAAGTGCAGAAAAAATGCGGAGGCTCTGTAGAGCTCCCAATGCAGGGTACTTTTGTCAGTGTGCTACAAATATTTATGAAGCCCCACCGTCCAAGCTGGTCAACTTGCCCTGATCCTCCTTACAGCCAATTTACAGGTTTACAAGGAAATAAATAAATGACTGGTAACATCATAAACTAGTCATGTCCTAAACCCGCGCGATCTGTAGTATATTGTGTATTTTATACTCGCTGGTTTATAAATTGGTATAGAGTCTACAGCGTCGGTGGTGTTACGACCTAAGCTCGCGTTTTTATGGTGTCATAACTTGTATAGTGGGGAACTAAGGATCAAGTCGTCCTGACCGGGCGATTCCACTTCACGGGTAGGGGTGGAAACTGTGAAGTCTGATACGCCAAAAAAGCAGTTACTCATTCGACAAGCAACTGGATATGATTTTGGAAACTGTCAGACGTTTCAGGTAGCATCCACTAGCTTTCGTCAGCGACACTAAGAGGCCAGAGGAGAAATACAGGTTTATAAGCGTTAAGCTCGAACTACTGATTGATATATGCAAATAAGTGAAGAAAATTGCAAATCAAAGTTCAGTTTAGTTTTCAGTCTGGCTGTTCCTGGTTAAATGAATGAGCACAGTGGCTTTGACGTCAGGTGGAAATATCTAATAACTTATCTTTTACTTTGTAGGCACGTCACACTGCAGGCGTCGCCTTAGTGTACGGCATATCAGCGTGGCGTTATTTCCTCTTTCCCGATCGATTTCTGTGCGTTCCTAACGGAACAAATCGTTTCGCAGGTTTGTGAAGATAAGAAAACAGGTCTGCAGAATTTCCTGGCTCCAACACATGCTGAGAAGATAAAGACTCACTAAAACGATAAGTTCAAGCATTATGGTCGACTATATTCCCTCGGTTGTCAGGCAGACAAGAGTTACTCTAGGTGAGTTTTGTAGCTGCTGAGGCCAGAATCTTCTTCCCAAAGGAGGCTGACCTCACCGGTTTGTTGTAGAACTTTGTGTTGTAAAGCCTTCTCAATTCATCCAAATATGGCTGCTTACAGGCTTTTGTGTACTTGTATGGCACAAATAAACCACTCTCTCTCTCTCTCTCTCTCTCTCTCTCTCTCTCTTTCTCTCAACTTTTCAATAGCTGATGCAGTTGACCAGTTGGCTGCTGCTACAATATCCCTGGTTGCACTGCAGCGGAAACAGACGCCCCCCTGGTGGAGTGTCCGGTGAACGTGGAGGTATCAATCCCTGCCTCCTGCAGCGCTGTTTTTAGCCATCTAGCGATGGTGGAAGTTGACACTGCTTGAAGCGGCTCTACAAGAGCTCTGAACAAAAAAAAACTGTCACACAAACGAAGCTCTTTGTCCTTGACACATACTCGTTCAGGTATGCCACCGGGCATATTCTTTTGTCTTGATGGAAACTCGGAATAACAATATTAATGCCATGTGTGACTTTGCCCGGCCGTGAATCTTAGAGAGACTGTTGATAGTGAAACAAACTCCGTCAGAGATTCTCGTCTTGAATTTCAAATCCATCAGAGAAAGAGACTGTTTTTTCCCGCAGACGTTAGTGCAAACAACACAACAAGTTTCAAGGTCAAACAAAAAGTCTCAAGGTCAAAAAACACATAACAAATAAATAAAGTTTGACGCAGACGTAGTATGGCATGCAAGATCATAGCCAAACGAAGTGTACAATGCATAACGTATGGCACCTACTTCAGAATCTATGCATGTATAGCAACCACGCTTTGAGACTAGTCTACATGATACGGCTTACACAATTATCATCGGTTGAATTTCTAGCTTTTAGGCATTTGACATCGTCCTACATACAGGTACAGCCAAATATGTCTGCTGGCAACATATTCATACAAAGCATCGCAATCTCGGGGAAACAGAAGCAGTAAAGGGGCAATGCAAAACGCCCCCACACTCATACTTGAGAAGTGCCTCGGGCAATAGTAATCTCCAGGCAGATCCGAGGGTGGCAAAAGACGGTATCAAATTGGCCAGGCAGTACTAGTATACATTGGCCAAAGAGAGTCCATACGCCACCCAAGGATCTGCAGGTATTGAACCTGGAACTTCTCTGGCTAATGGATACTGTCTGGCAAATTTTCGACTGTCCTTTGCCACCCTAGAATCTGCTTGGAGATTAGGGCAATTACTCCAAGTGTTAAGAAGTGCAAATCCAGCATGTGTGTACAATATCTGGTAGCACGTTTTATTGTTGTTAGAATAACTGCCTCGGAATGTTTTATCTAGCATATTCAGCTGTGCTTTTGTCAACTGGATAAAATGATTTCCTTCTTTTCTATTAAAACATCCTTGCTCACGCACCCCTTTGTGCTAACCTCATATTTAAAGCTCATACAAGAAGATAGCGTGGTCCTGAAGCGACCTTCTCGCAGTAAATCGAATCTCGTTTTTATTATCGGGCACAGATGCGGTCAGAGATCACACCGCCGTACTTGTGCTGTAACGCCGCCCTGTCGGCGCTTCTCTATTCATGGTTATACAGCAGAAGAATTGCACTACACATTTATTTTATTTATTTTGAAGCCTTTTAGCCCTGCAGGGCTAATCTTCCAAGGCTCAAACATTAAAATTACATAATCACATAAATGGAAAATACAGTGAATGCATTTAAAAAGACATAAACACATTAAAGCATCAACAATGAACACACAAATCGATATTAACAATTTCAAAACTAGAGGTTGAGGCTCATGTAACTCCGTTTGCGATAGCTTTTTTGAACCTGAGTAGGTTACTGAGTGTCTTAACGTGATATGGTAGATCATTCCACAGCAATATTGTACAATACACGAATGAACGTTTCCTGCTGTTCGTCTTAGGTTTGGGTAATCGGAAGTTCTTCTTACCACACAGGAAAGCCTCCTCGAAAATAAGAGTACACAGTTCATGTAGCCTTCCTAATGAGTTTTGGATAGAAAAATTCGGCAAAACTATGTCAGATAACTTATAAGCTGTGGTAAGAAAAACGTTTCTTGAACAAATGAAACCCTCTGGCTATAGACGACTTCTGGAAGATTTCAGTACACACGTTTCCCTATTCATGGTTGTACAGCCGGGTCGGTAAAAAACCTGCAGGTCAGGCAAAAATTAATAGCGTAATTTCCTGTGGTTTTCTTCGCGCTTCCTTACAGGCAGAGCGGCGAGGAAATTTGTCGATTTCCCGTCTCCAATAGTTCCGGTTCTCTCCGTTGTGGGTTTACCCTGCCCAGAGGGAAATCTGTCTTTATTTTCCGTAGCTCAGCACAGGAGTGCATAACTTCTTCCGCCCTGCCAAACTCTGTCTATCGGAACACAAAATACGCCCATAGACCGGCACGGTACCTGCCAAATGGCGATAAAGAAACTCTATAAACCTTCTGGAAGAAGCTTTATAACAGCTTGAGGCAAGTGTAGGAATGGACGTATGGCTTCTTGTTTTAATGTGTTCAGAGTTGTGTTGTGAACAGCGAAAGTTAGAATGGATGGAGAATGTCTTGCTGTCTGTTGGGAAGGAAAAGACGAAAATTAGTCAAGGTGGGAATAGGGGAAAGACTGATAAGAGAAAGAGGTGTTTGGGCAAGTGTAGGAATGGACGTATGGCTACTTTTTTAAAAATGTGTTCAAGGTAGTGTTTTGCACAGCGAAAGTTAGGATGGATGGTGAATGTCTTGTTGTCGGTTGGGAAGGAAAAGACGAAAATTATTCAAGGTGCACGTGGGAATAAAAGGATAGCCTGATAAGGGAAGGAGGTGTCTTTGAGTGATTTGTACCTTCATGCTTGTTTTGCTGTGACTAACAAATGTCATTATAAAACCTTTTCGTAAAAAACCTGATCAATTTTCATTACCATTGGGTGCTGCATGAATGTTGGTATTGCTTCTAGCATCCTTTACACCGATACTTCCATAAAGCACGGTGGAACGTTGAAACTTTTGTCCAATCAGAAATTGGAAAAATTGGAACATCTGAAACTTGTTACCAGACATGTTCAGCTGGTTGGTCGCTTGTCGCTTCCATCTAGGATATTGAGAAATGTTAAGTGGGATGAGTGAGGCGCCACAAGGAAGCATTATTGGTTCGATTGTAAAACATAAATGCACACTAACCTTGCCGACAGTGCAGTATATAATATTGGTCCATAAACATGTATAACGAAGCTGTCTAAAGAGGACGCAGCTTCCAATGCTGTATCTAAAATACCGCCTACCTTACTTAAGGAATGACAGTGCGGTACGGTTTTGTGTATAAACTATTAGTATCACAGTAAAATGTTGAACTTTATTCCACCCCAACGACTACTGTCGCCTTATCAGGATTATTAATGACCAAACTACTAGTATGTCGCTGTGTGTTGGAGGCAGATTCTACCTCGTAAAACGGGTCCATGTCTGGTTTTAATCTTAGACGTGTCATGGATTATCTGCCTAAATGTTTGTTTCTGAAAAACAGACTCCTCCAGTACTTGATAGCGAGCGTGAAGACATTTGACATCTGGAAACTCTTCAAGTGTGTCCGCCCTGACCTATTGCACAAGAACTTGTCATCGATTCAACTAGAGAGAGCTAAATTATTTTGCAGGGCCTCCGTGTCATGAAGTTTGTTTAAATTGGCACGTCGTAGAGGTGTTTTCTTTAAAAGACCACCCGGCTGGTTGTCTAATATGGTTTGTGGCGCTTGTGTTTTGACGGGACACGTAACACGTTGAAACTTACCTTGCCGTGTGGTCGCTACTGTCTATATTAGTTATACAGTAACTCGGATCACGCTTTACTATATTACTCATGGGCATTTCATTGGTCTCGTAGGACCATGCATTTTTATGGTAATCATCTCTGTAACTCCTTTCAGGTAACAAAATCAATCCACATTTCTTTCTAAATCTTATGTATTATTATATATTAACTTTAACACTCAGTCTGTATAATATATTATAACACTGTGTTAAAAAAATACTTATAGCTAGCACTTCGTCCATCCCTCTTCGCCATTCGGTCAGGCTTTCTTAACGTTGCGTTGCTCCTTAATTGGGGTTAAACCTTCAAGCTTATTTCAGTGACTGAATTTGAAAGAAACTCATAAGCCCTGCCCTGCCCAAGCCTCGCCAACCAGAATTCGTCCACCTCTCCTTGATAGTTGGTCAGGTTTTCTTAATGTTGTGTTTCTCCCTTTAGGTGAAACCTTCAATCTTATTTCAGTGACTGAATTTGTAAGAGACTCATAAGCCCTGCCCTGCCCAAGCCTCGCCAACACAAATAAAATGGATCACAAAATTGCCGTTTGGTCACTGCTATATATCTATCAGTTATAACTCGGATCGCGCTGTACGTATAGCAAACAATTCGTCCACCGCTCTTCGCCAGTTGGTCAGATATTTTTGACGCTGCGTTGCTTTCTTGGGTTGAGAGCATCTAGCTTATTTCAGTGACTGAATTTGAAAGAAAAACTCATAAGCCCTGCCCTGCCTAAGCCTCGCCAACCAGAATTCGTCCACCCCTCCTTGACATTTGGTCAGGTTTTCTTAATGTCGTGTTTCCCCCATTAGATGAAACCTTCAAGCTTATTTCAGTGACTGAATCAGTGAAAGTAACTCATAAGCCCTGCCCTGCCCAAGCCTCGCCAACACAAATAAAATGGATCACAAACTTCTGCAGAGTCAAACATCAAACCTGCGGAGGAGCGATAAACAGCCCTGAAGGCACGCGGGGTGGACATATACCTGCCTTTATGACAGCTTCAATGTAGTTTCTCCAAGAAGCAGTCATTCAGGAAGGATTTATGCTCTATTCGGAAGGTCGTGATGAAAGTCATCCAAGGACGGGCGGTGATGTTACTGGAAGAGGAGATCAGAGAGTGTGATCTCGAAAGATCAGGAAAACATCACCTGCAAGGTCATTGTCAAGGTCATGGTCAAGGTCATCGTAGTTTGTTTTTTTATGTCCAACCCAGTCCGGCTTTCTCGATGGTATGTCGATTTTCTGTCGGGGGATGTTACTGGAAGGAGAGATCAGAGAGGGTGAAGATCAAGAAAACATCACCTGCAGATGTCTCCAAGGTTAAGGTCATCGTAGTTTTTTTTATATGTCCAACTTTCTCGATGATGAGTCGATTTTCTGTCGGGGAAGGTTCCTTTATTTCAGACACTGGACCTTAAAAAGTTGGGCCATGTGGCGTAACGACAGAGCGTTTGGCTCGGAACCAAGAGATCCCGAGTTCGAATCCTGCCATGCCATCGATCTTGTACCCTTAGGAAAGATACTTTATACGAATTTTCTCATTTCACTCAGGTGAAAAATGAGTATGTCTGTTGTCCGTTCCTGCGTTGATGGTGGCATAAAATAAGTTGGAAAAAGTGTGTCGTCTCCATGTCTTGTTAGCCTCCACCAGGCCTTTCTATACGGGAATACGGATAGTAGAAGTCGAAGATAGTAAAATTGGCCAAGGGAGTCCGGCCGCGGGGAGGTAGTTTCTTTCCCACCAAGACTGCGCGGCCAGTCAAACCTACAAGACGGCCAAACTCCCCTGGCAAATATTCTCCTATATATAGCCAACGTAGTTAGTCTGGTAGAGACTAATGTCTTGTAATAAATGTTTCAAAAGAAAAAAAAAAACTCTCTTTCCCTTCGCCCACGCGTTTCCCACTCAAATGAAACCGGACACGAAATACGCCGTAGCGCCTTTCCGTTCCTGCCAAGTGGCGATAAAGAAAGCTTCAGGCACATGCGGAATGGATATATGCCGTCCTTTATGACGGGCTTAATGCAGTTCCTCCAGGGGCAAAAGTTAGGATACTGCATGGGGATGTTGCAAAGTTAAAAGTCGTTCAAGAACACAGGAGTTTGCTCAGGCCGTATAGCCGGTATAGCTGGCCACCTTTCGGCGAAACACATCAGCTTCATAGGCACGCAGCGCGGCGGCAGCTGGCTACATTACACCGAACAACTTGTTACACCTAACCCTAGAACCCTAACTCTAAACATAAGCTATCTAGATGATAATGCCCCTACTGTGCTTGGTGACAGCGAGTTCCACTCTGCGGTTGCTCTAGCAAAAAATGCGTTTTTGAACACCCCAATCCTTGGTTGATAACTCCGGTACTTGATACATAAAGACACAGAACTAGATAGAAACGGTTCTGGATCCAATACCCTCTTCCTTTCCCCCTCCATCCCATGGTGTTTGATCACCGCAGCAGAACGTGTTTCACCGCAGCAGAAGGCGTTTCACGAGACGTCCTACCCGGGAGCAACACGCGAATTTTCCTCTCTCCTTTCAGTTCTCCCCCCGTCCAAAGAAAACACAGATGGGACTGTTTCATCTAAACCACGGGAGATCCTCTTTAAACAGGGCGACATCTAAAGCAACTCAGCGGCCAACAACATCACAGGATCTGGAAGGGACGAAATTGTACTTTGATCTGCACTGTAAGCCCCATCGAAGATTCGAGTACAAGATTCTTGTAGATGAAGCCTTCCTAAGGGGTTGTGGATAGTTGAATTTGGCACCAAAGATACAGATACGCCAAAAAGCAGTTGCATATGATTTTGGAAATGGTCAGACGTTTCAGCTAGTATCCACTTATAGCTTTCGTCAGTGACTGAGAGACCAGAGGAGAAATGCAGGTTCATAAGCACAAACTATTGACTGATATGCAAATAAAATAAAAACAAGTTTTTGAAAGTCGAAAAGATACAGATAATTGACCATGGGACTAAGCTGTGGTAAGCATAACTTATCTTGGGCATATACAACCCTATGACTATGGATGAAAGTCTCCTTGGACCGAGTCTCCTGTGCTGGCTCCGGGGCGGTTGGGAATTTTGATACAGCGTTTTGAAGAGTTTTTAACGCGTTTTAATAGCCGGCAATCCTACAACCAGCCGCAAGAGAAGGTTCCATTCTGCCCATGGACCTTCTCTCGTGGATGGTTGTATGATGGCCGGCTATTAAAAGAATGCGTTAAAAACTCTTCAAAACGCTGTATCCAAATTCCCAACCGCCCCGGAGCCAGCACAGGAGGCTACTTTAGACCCAAGCCTTCTGGAAGATTTGAGTACACACGTTTCCCATTGAGGCAACCTTTGGAAGATTCATGAATTTGAAGTTCACAGCCGCCAATGAAGATCTTATCTTGGCGAAGCTTTCAGCAGCTTCTGGCACGAGATTCTTGGGGGCCTGCATGGGGGGGGTCCCGACAACGCTCTACTGAGAGCTGGTTAGGTATTACGCTGAATTCAGGAAACCTCTCGATTACGCTTAAGCGCTTTACGTTAAATTCCAAGTAGCTACAACGCATTACATAAAATTAAAACGGCGAATACGCTCTACGCAAAATGCGCCAATTACGCTCTACGTTGAATTAGAGCGGTCCGTCTTCGCTCGACCGTAGAATTAAAACAGCCGATTACGCTGCACGGGAAAGGGCATGCGGGCCCCCATTCTTGAGGGAGCTCGTCTGAAGTTTGAAAACTGCCGGAGGGGGTTGTCCAAACTGCTGGAACAGTCGTCAGCAGCATCAGCACAGCTGACTGCGTCCATCTATCACCGTTCCCCCCTCGAACCCAGCGGCTGTCAGACATGTTTGCTTCGTTAGGATGTCACACGAAGCCAAGCAGCCGTTGGTTAGGCCTAGGAAAAAAAGTTGTGTTTCATGTTTCAGTCATGAATTTACTTCATGGCGCACCAAAAAACAAGGCTCATGGGAGCCACTCAAAGTGTTTTGGGTTACTGTACAGACAGTGAGGACAGATGTTTGTTGACCTTATACTTAAAAAGTTTAAGGTTGAACCCATGTGGGAAACAATCACGTGGTAGCTTGTTCCATATTGATGTTGTTCTAGAAAAAAAGCTTTCAGTGTGGAATTTCCTCCTAGACTTTAATGATCTCTAGTGATCCAAAGTAAAACTTACATGAGGGAACTTACATTTTTCTTCCGTTAATGTCCAGCTGCCGATATTTCGGCAACGATTGACATTTTGACGGGTTGAATTAGGCAAGGTTTGACACCTTTGGGAAACCGATTGTATGAAGTTTCATCACTCAGGTGTCAGATCGTGGAGCTAGAAAAGGTTGAACTTGAAAAATTGTTCCTTGTATGCAGGGGTTCACACAGACACAGAAACGCTAGGGTCGGCAGTTTTTTCTTGGGTCGGTCGGGAAACACAGCAGTTTTTTCTTAGGCCTTATGACGGAGCCAATCAGCCGTAGGACAAAACAAGGTTTGACGTCAGGAAGGTGATAAAGGGTTAATCTCTCACCAGATGGATGACTTGGGCTTGTTTTTCTTTTTACGCCTTTGGCGTTTACGCTAACTTGGAAAACAAAACATCGCACCACCACAGATAGACGTTTCAAAACAATGTTGGTTATATCTTGATCTAACCTTGATAACATCACCGCTGGTTACGTCAATCTCTAAGCAGATGAATGAGTTTGGCTTGTTTTTCTTTTACGCCTTTGGCGTGTACGCTAACTTGAAAAGAAAATATGGCAAGACAGATAGACGTTTTAAAACATTTCCGTTGCGATACACTGAAGCATATCTTAATCTGGCCTTGATGACATCACCGCTGGTTATGTTAGTCTTCCACCAGATGGATGGCTTGGGCTTGTTTTTTTTTTTACGCCTTTGGCGTTTACGCTAACTTGGAAAACAAAACATCGTACCACCACAGATAGACGTTTCAAAACAATTCCGTTGCGATTGAAACACTAACGCATATCTTGATCTGGCCTTGATGACATCACCGCCGGTGTATATTATGTTAATCTTTGAGCAGATGAATGACTTGGGCTTGTTTTTTTAACACCTTTGGGGTTTACCTTAACTTGAAAAACACAACATCGCACCACAGATCAACGTTTCAAAACAATTCCGTTGCGACTGAAGCATATATTGATCTAACCTTGATAACATCACCGCTGTTAATGTTAATCTCCCAGCAGATGAATGACTTGGGCTTGTTTTTCTTTTTACGCCTTTGGCGTTTACGCTAACTTGGAAAACAAAACATCTCACCAAAGATCGACGTTACGTTTCAAAACATTTCCGTTGCGATTGAAACACTGAAACATATCTTGATATGACCTTAATAACATCATCATGGCTTTATAGCTGGGCCTAGAAAAAGTTACACTCCCAAAGGGTGTGTTTTTGATCGCCTTCTTGTGAAGTTTCTATGGCATGGGTTGCATATGATGCATAATTTTCCCCACTACGTCCCAAAACTGCCTGAATACACATTGGATTTCAGAAGTAGAACGCTACACTGCGATGCTATAAAGAATGGAATAACAATTAAACAGAGCGTTTCCGAGAGTTTGCAAATGATTACCAACATGATGGCATCTTTCTAGGGGGCCTTCCAGAGCTATCTCTCTGGTTTCAGGCGTCTTCGTGGCCTCGAAGGTTGTTAGCAGCGGCGACAATGTACCACCAGATACGACTAATTCATTCAATTGGCCACTAAACAGTGTAAGTGACCGCAGATAGGAATCGCGAGGGTTCTCCTGCGGGAGGCTTCGGTTCCAAGTCGGCCGGGCGCTGCGCCAGACGCCCACGGTGCGGGGTGCCTGTCGCCCGTGCCCCGGAGGCCAGGCATGACCATTTACAGCAATTAGAGCGCACGGACAAGTGTGGTGTGGTTCTGTAGGCTAATGCTGGTTTGTAGTGATTGTTAGCCAATATAGCGTTATAGGTACTGTTATCAGTGATATAACCTTGCATGTTGAATGGGTATCGCTATTATAGCAAATAGGGCACACACGGACAAGTGTGGTGTGGTTCTTGTACGGGCTTAAAGTGGGCTAATACTGGTTTGTAGTGATTATTAGCCAATAAACATTTATAGGAAACCCTTATGGCAAATAATGTACAGTGATCAGTGATATAATCTTGCATGTTGGATGTGTATGATTCTTAACTGATTTTTTTAAGATGACACTGAACCAATGTTTAACCTCCCTGCTTCACTTCAATATCTTGTTTTTTAGTCCGCCGTTCTGAAGAAGCACAGGTGTCAGTCATAATAACTATACAGGTTAGATGAGCGATTTTTAAAGATGTTTGACATTTTAATTGATGGCATCTTTATAGAGCAATCTCTCTGGTTTCAAGTGCCTTTGTGGTCTAATCTTTAACTTCATTGCGACACTGCACCACTGCAGATCCTTGCTGCTTCTGATGTTTCAAAATCCACCGTTCTAAAGACTCGTTATCACGCACAGATGGTAGGGGATACCCTGAGAGGCTGAAGATGGAAACATTTGGTGTTTGTTATAAGTTCTGTACTCCGGGTCATGGCCTAACGACCTCCCCACATTAGGGCATTACCCCGGGAAAATACCCATCTGTGAGGACTGATTACTCTTTAACATGGTTTTGTCTCTATTTGGAAAGAAATTTAGGTCCTCAGTGTCGCGTTCGGCAACAAACTTACATCCAGACAAGGAAGACCACGTGAAGATTTTCCTTAGTAGCCTTGTCGACAACTGTAAACTTTGTCTTAATCACAACATCAGACTTGAGTCTCACGGACTGAAATGTCTTAGAGACTTAGCAAGAGACAAACGAAGACGGATTGAACCTTACAGAGACATACACTGATTTGGTCTGTCAGTTGTAGTTTACAGTTAATCTACTGCTAATTTATAGCCAAGAACAGTTATCATTATTATTATTATAGTTTGTAAATGATCCAAAAGTAATGTTTGGTCGTAGCGTGCGTGTGGTGGTTTGTGAATCTACCTCTGGACCAAAAGGTTGTTAGTTCGAATCCCGGATGTTGTCGTCAAACCGACTTGCACGCAACTAGATCTTCAGGGTCGCAGTCCTATAGGACGCGGTCCACTGTTCATTGTAGGAAGAAGAGCTGGGGGAATTTACCTGGAACAATAGACCTGTATGTAGTGTACATAGCGCCTGTCACAACATGTGGATGTGTAGGAGGCAGACAGGAAATGCACAACTGGGTAGAAGTAGAAAACAAACCTCTTCCCCAATAAATACATGGTAAACAGGCATGAGACGCTGCTGTGACTTGTAAAGCCATAATTTGCAAACTCTTTCACGACGGCTGATTGCAAGAGACTATTCAGATCCATGATACTATAACGTAAAAAGATTTCTTCGAAAATTCTTTAGATCCACCTAACCTGCTTCGTACTCTCCAAGCAGAGGTTTGGGTTTTGGAGTTATTTGTGCCGTGTATTGGGGCTTCTTATCAGGGTTTCTTTTTTGCACTGGCACTGGAATTTTTTCACCCAACCCAACGTGTAAAAATTCAAGTGCAAAAAAGTAACCCCGATAAAAAATCTAAAAACCTCTGCTTGAAGAGTATTTTGTTCGTACATTGATGAAGAATTCGTCTATATTATCGAGACAGTTCTCGCGTGCGTCTACTTAAGAAATGTTTGATGCTGCCACCTCTGGTTCCTGAAGCGCGACCACATGTCACAGATTATTGCAACTCTAATTTCCAGCTTTCTTTTATTCGGCGCGACTCTGTGGCCGGTGATTAGACGCTATCTGCGTTCAGCGGGAATCCAGACCAACCCTTTTGTCTCGGTGCAGAGAGTTCTACGATTTGTCATTTTTACGACGAGCGGCGGCTTTGTCTGAAAGAATCTGCATGCTTTGCAACTTTTGGTATTGCGAAAGTTCCAACGTGTAACGAAGGGGTCTAAATGGTCAGATACTGTTGCAACGGTTGCAACAGGATTTGGTAAAACTGAAGATGGTACAGGAATCTATTCTCTACTAGACTAACTATGCCGGCTATATTATAGGAGAATATTTGCCAGGGGAGTTTGGCCGCCTTGTAGTTTGACTGGCTTCGGAGAGAAAGAAACTACCTCCCCGCGGCCGGACTCCCTTGGCCAATTTTACTCTTTTTCCAAATTCTACGATCCGTATTCCCGTAGAAAGGCCTGGTGTAGGCTAACAGGAATCAGCGATCAAGTCAATTCTGCAAAACGGTATATACAGGGTAACCATACAGTGATACACATGCTTTCCCTCACAAATTGACTTTTATGGTTATAAGATATAGCTTTGCGACACAGCCAAGTGAGTGAGTGAGTGAGCGTGTAACGCTGTGTAAGTAGGAAATTGGGTCATATGTAATAGATCACGTATCTATAGACTAGACATTTTTCCTCTTCTCTTCTATAGACTTGACATCCTGTGTGTCATTTTGGAGTTAGCCTTCGGGACCAATTTTTGAAACATGCAGAAGAAGCTAAGGCTGTATCATCCGGTAATACGTTACGCCAAAAATCAGTCAGACGTTTCAGCTAGTATCCACTAGCTTTCGTCAGTGACCGTTTCCAAAATCATATCCAGTTGCTTGAGTAACGGCTTTTTGGTGTATTATCCGGACTTGGTCTAGCCTGCCGTCATAATGGGCGGTCTGGTCTGCAGTTTACATTGGCAGCGGGGCGGCCCGGGCCGGGACGGCTTCCTTAACCGTCACACGTCTCCCTGCCAAAACTTCTAATTAGCTGCCAACCAGCCCCCGTGAAGACATGCTGGAGAGAAAATGCAACCCATCCCTCGAGACCCGCGTGTGGCGTGCGCAGCTCTAAAGTTCGCCCCTCTCAGTCTCAGATAAGGAAGTGGTACTAGCGGTGGTATGTCGGCTAAGATGTCGTCGTGGTGGAGTCTTGCTGTTGTCGTCTGCGTTTTTCTGACGTCGTCGAACGTCGCCGACGCAAAGCCGATCGTCGTTGTCGAAGAGATTCTTTCCCCTGACGTTCAAGAAGACGTGTTCCCGCCAGCTTACGTCGACACCGCCGCAAAAGACGACGGCAACGCCAGGAAAGCGTTGCTAGACAAGCCGCAGGGAATCGACAACACCATCCTCTCGCCTGGCCAAGACCGGTCCTGGGAGGACCCCAACAGAATCGGCGCTGGAAAGGAGGATTCCTGGGAGGATTTTAACAGCCTCGGCGGAGGGTTCGACGTCGGGAACGAGCTGTACCCACCGTCCCAGTTTGAAGATGACGATGACAGCGACGTTTTTGGAGGACAGTTAGCGGAACAAACGACGCCCCCTCCCCCGCCGCCGCCTGTTCGTCCGCACCTCTCGCTACTGACCCTAGCAGAGAAGATCAAGAAGCTGGAGCGGCGTATGACCGCACGGAGAGCCGACATCTCCAGGCAGGTGGACAAGGAGTCCCGCAGGAGGAAGGAGCTGGAACTCGTCATCAGAAGACAGGTGAGTGTCATTGCTGACACATTCGCATTGCTGGTGGCGTCACAGTGAGATGGGTTGTAGACAGTGCTGTGTACCGGTTCGCTGGAAGTAGTTTCTGACTTGTGTCCAAAAAAGCCTGAATGCCAGGAACTAGCCATGTCACATTCCCCTTGTTTTTCTAAACCACCTTGTCATCAGAGGGCAGGTAAGTGTCATTGCTGATGGGCGTCACAGAAAGATTTGTTGTGGATAGTGCTGTGTACCGGTTCGTTGGAAGTAGTTCCTGACTTGTAAAAATGTTTAGGTCCAAGTCCAAAAAAAAAAAAAAAACGCTGAACGCCAGGAACTTGTCATGTCACTTTTTATTCCTAACCACCTCGTCATCAGAAGACAGATGAGTTATGCAATGCATATGCACAGCGACAGACAAAAGAATGTGGAAGACATTGACTGCCCACCTCAGTGTCAAGCACTCAAACGTGGCAATATGTTGGTGATGGTGTGTGTCATTGTCAAGACGTTGATGTAGGTACGGAAACGGTACAGTCGCCTGCAACATCCAAAACAGCTAGTAAAAGTTCTTGCTTCTTCGCAGACTTCAGTTCTGTCTATTGCCCTATGCGATTTCCTATATGAAAATTCAAGAACATTGTATGCAGGTTTGATACAACTTAAGCTTCGCAACTGCTTTCTTTCTTTCGCTCTCTTCTCGCAAATTTTTAGAGTAACAGGCTGAAAAGTTTTATCATTAAAGAAAATGGAAGGAAAGAAAGATCTAGTCCAAGGTCATGGGTCTTCAGATCAGGGTCAGAAGCAGGGTACGAGTATGGGTATCATAACAGCTTAAGATTGCATCAAGGCGGGATGCCAGCTATCACATTTCTCCAAGGTCACGGATATTTGCCCTTGGCATTTTTCTCCGCCTTCCCCGTTTCCCGCCCGCGGAGTTCCTTGTGTTCGATTACGCCAGTAGACCGGAGACCGCTGTGCGACTGCAGGGCGACTGCTGTGCGATTGCTGTGCGACCGACTCCCCCGGTACCTCCCAGGAACTGTTTCCGCCCTTCTAGGAAAAACGTCCGATAAAATACCAGACAGTTTGGCCCACTTCCAGTCAACTTCAACCGCCCAGAGACCTAGTTTTTAAAACACGTTGTCGGTTATTGAGTGAATACTCTCTTGAAGGTGACATCGAACGGTGTGGTGCAAGGTGTGAGCAACACTAGGAGTTTGTGAGCCATGTATGGGTGCTATACATCAAATTTGTGTCGAAAACACAAAGCATACGTTTATTATGAAGACGTGACATTTTGGCCCACCCCTAGTCGCCCTGAACTGCCTGGGGACTCAGTTTTTTGAAACATTACCTGGCATCCAGTCTTAGTATTAAATCGGTCCTGCCAAACACAGTGCTTGGCATGAGAGCGCACAGTAACACATGATGTAGCCTAAACAGGGTCTAAGCGACCAAACGACGATAAAAGAGCGCTCCTAGTTAAAGAAAAGTCCCGCTGGTTGTGGTTTTAACCTATCACGATGGTCTCGTCTTTGAGTTGATCTTTCTTCCCGGTGTGTCTGGAATAATTGGAAATGTAAGGCAGCCGGTTCGCGGTTTGTCCTAAGTTATCACAGGGTCATCTTGGAGTGTAATGCCGAGGACAGGGTCTGGAATTCGCGCAAAACGTGATACAGAACTTACTAATAGTCTAAGCAGTTCCCTTACCACAAAATGGTACTACCAATTATGACTTATTCACGTTGATTGTATTCTTAACCTGTAGGGTGACTGAGTCACAACTTTTGCCGATAACACGTGGTTTTAGTTACACTGATGTCGCCCACACACAAGGCCGGACCTTCTACTAACCTTTCCCATAATTGAATGTGATTTGTCATATGGACCAAGGCATATCTGACCTTCCTTCACATGCATGGCAAGAGCTTAATAGTTTGAAAGGACTTGGAATGGACTAAAATAGGGTTTTGTACTCATCTTCAACTGTTTTCAACCAGTTCTGCATTAAATGCTCAATGTCACTGAAATTCATTTGCTTTATTGTTTTTAAAGAAACCTCTATTCTTATCCATCTGTTTTGTTCCTTTTTAATTCATGAAATACACAAATTGCCCTGCTGAACGCTTTCCATTGCGGTCATGGGGGAATAAGTTATTGTTAGACAAGTTACATGTATAGCAAGAAACAGGTATGGCATTTTTATTTTATCAGTAGATAATGAGCAATGACCTGTTTTTCACATGTTGGAAGTTTTCACGTGAATTTAATAACATCATATTTTCATATTTGTGTTCCTCCAAAGGTGGTGCTAATCCATTTTTTTTCCTTCAGGGTAAGCTGATCCGCGAGCTCCGTGTGAAGAACAAGTTTCTGCGAGACATGGTGCAGAACCAGGAGGACATCCTGGAGGATCTGCGGGAGGAGGAGGAGCAGGAGGCAGAGGCGGTGGCCAGGAACCCCACACCCAGCTCCCGGTTTAACAGGGCTGCCTGGCGGAGGAACTGAAAACTTTGTAAGAATGCGGGACAGCTAGGTCGGCTGATAGAAAATGACCACGGTATAACCGCGGACTTGCCCCTACTCTGTAGTTAAGGTGACAAATAGGAAGAGGAATTGAAAACTTAGATTTACCAATGGCAGAAAATACCAGTAAAGTTGAGTAATGAATAGCAAAGTTCTTTGATCACAACCGTTTATTTTTCACTTGCCGACGTTTCGATGACCGTCTGTCATCTTCATCAGGGGAATTCTGACTGGTTTACTGTGCACTGACGCTAGATGTTACTTGGTGAATAGTGCACTAAAGGTGTTACATAGTTCACAGTACGGTCATCGAAACGTCGGCTCGTAAAAATAAATGGATGTGATTAAAGAAATTTGCTATTTATTCGTTACCAACGTGATGAAATTATCTACGAAAGTTTGGTAATGTTTACTTTGGATTTTGATAAACACTACTGGACCTTACAGTGGTAGTAAATAAAAGTCAAGTCTGGTGATATGGCGACTTAGGAACCCCACCCACAGTTCCCGGTCTGGTTAAGGACAACAGTAACGGGGTTCCAGGAAAGCAACAGGAAATGTTAATGGTATAATCATTGCCCTTACACTGCAGTAAGGTGACAAATAGGAAACAAATGTTGTCTCATTTCAGTTCTAGTTCAAGTCTGAAAGAATGGTCAAAAGAATTTCACATTTGGAAAGTTTTCAGCTCAAGACCAAAATCAGTTTTCAGTATGAAGACAGATTAAAAATTCTAAAAGGTATCATAGACACTATAAAAAGGAAACATAGATGTTTCAAAACCCTGTGCATCCAACATGATGTTGTAATTGACGCCTTTCAGTATCCAACCATTCGTGGTTTGGTTTCGTTGTTTGAACATTATTTTTATTATCTTAGCTTTAATCAGTATTTCATTTTATTGTTTTGTTTCTTTATTTTCTTGCTTATCTTTTGTAGTTCCAGTGATAATGCGTTTCTTCACCGCTACTTGTTCTAAATTCGAAAAATAGATGGAAAACAGAACAGTGTACGTATGGATTGATAGGTTACAATATATTTATAGTGTATGCCAAAAAAACAGTTACTCAAGCAACTGGATATGATTTTGGATGTCTGGATGTCTAACCTTCATCGACGTATTTATAGTGTATTTCTTGAAAATGGTAGCATATGTATTAATTAAGATACCCAACTATTTAGCAGATTAATAACTACTTGATGTAGTACATTATTTTGGGATGGCGTCAAACGGAAAAAAATTATATCGATACTGATATGTAATACTGATTAAATTTTTGAGGATTTAAATTATTTTTCCACATTCTTTTCAAACAGTTTTGAGCAAACTGTGCACCAGGTTAGGACTCCCTATAGTGTAAAATTCAGCGACTAAAGAACCTTGAAACGCAGACAACTTGTGTCTCAATTAAAACTGCATTTCCTTATGTAATGGTTGGCATTCCCCTAAAACTAATTTTCAAAGCGACCGAACGGGTGCCTTTGCTTGAGACGGTTTAATTTTCCTCATTATCAAAAGCATACCTAGCAGATGACCTCTTGGAGGTCACAGACCGAGGGCGGCCATCTTGGATTAATCGCCCACCTGTGAGGCTTGACCTGATTTCATGGGATACTTGAGGAGTCATCTGCGTTAGAGGAGCTTTGCTAACCTGCTAATAATGTCGGAACTCATCAGAAACAGACGATAGGGGCCTCAGGGGGCAAACCGCAAAATACCCACCGCAAGTTGGGCTTGCAGGAGTAGAAAGGAGGCGTCTTACTTTTATTTAAATTGAACGGCTCTTGGTGGCAAATGTGCTGATGTTGACACTTTGGCGCACCAAATCCGCAGTGTGTTTTTCGTACACAAACAGATTAGCCTGAGAGGCTCGGTGGGCGTCACTCCACTGTGCAGGTACCGGTGGAGAAGTCGTGTTAAGTGCCTTTCCCAGGGGCACAATGTCGGGCCACGGTGGGTATCGAACCCAGGACCTATTGGTTCCGAGTCCAACGCTCTAACCGTTGCGTCATCGACGCCACACTCAGTCAAAAATTCAAAGGGACGTAAGTTAAAAGTGGTGCGAAGATATGAAACGTACAACGTTGAAAAATGTTTGGAGATGTATGAATCTACTGCAGCATTTCATAGCTGGTAGAACTTGCAGAAATGTTCTATATGAGAATGAAAGTCTCTACAAATCTGTATGACGATGAGAGTGTAACTTTGGGGACTTCGTAAACATTTCAATATGTTTGATTGCATTCCATAACAAACTTAGTTGTAGAAATAAGGCCAAAAGGGTTAAGACATTATTTTGAATACCAGAATTTGTAGCCATAACACAAAAAGAACGAGGTTCCACTAAACATTTTGAAACAAACAAAAAGATGAAAAACAGACGTTACCACTCTTTTCAGGCATTGCAAAAACTCCAGAAAAGTGGTGAAAGATCAAAGTTTTGATAGGGCCGTATGGAAAAACTTGGAATGTTATACTTTGGAATACCTAACGTTTTTAAACTTTGTAAGAAAGTTCTGTGAAGTGAAGACCATGATTCTTGACATGACCGTCTTAAAAGGCTCTGGGATAATTGAAGACCATAGTTTTTGACAGCGTCTTATGGAAAAGCAAAACATTTTGTAGTCTGTAATACTTGACGTTTTCAAACACTGTGGAAGAAAACTTGGACATTTTTGCGGCATGACAAACCGTTTGAGCGAGTTGACAATACAGAGATACAAACGACATCCAGCCATCCTGAATTTGGCAAGTTTGTATGATGGAAAAGCGAAGCGTTCTGTAGTCTGGAATAAGTTTTCAAACACTGCTGACAACACATGAAACAAACGACATCCAGGCTTCAAGGTTAGGCACAGCGGAGGCCGAACCGCCTCTGGGTTGAAACAGTGTTAATCTTGATAAGTCAGAAATGCGTCGCACCCTTGACTTGTTGCCTCTGGGCAGATATTTCTCTTCATCACCCGTCAGTGTATAATCTCCGAGCAGATTTCAGGGGGCAACACCCCGCCGGTTTCTGACTGGCCCCATGATCTGACTGCAAAACCCCCGAGGCCCTTCTACGTATTTAGGAAGTTCGGGACAATGTCATCAAAACTTAGTTGTGTGAAGAATCCTTGTTACGGCTTTGCCAAGTTGTACAATGAAAAGACGGACACGAACCAGGACATTATTTTTTTCATTACATTTACATTCAAGTGTTCAAGCACATATATAGTGTAGTATTTCAGCATTGGAACATGCTTCGAAACTATCCTTTTTTACGGACAAGACATTCATAGATCCGTCGGTGGTTGCAATTGGTTCTGACCCAGCCTACTATAAAATCCAACGACATCGCGAAAATTGTCCGACGATCTACCACGAAGGTAACGTGGATTCTTCTACGTTCAGATGTTCAGACCTTAAACGTAGCCATTAATGGTTTCCCCAAGTTTGCTGGTTACGATTGACAATGCACCTCATTTGGAAGGTTCTCGCATAGCCTACTTGGAAATTGTACGGCGAATTCGAGACACCTTAATCGTAACCATTAATGGTTTCCCCGAAGTTCGCCTGTTCCGGGTGATAATACGGCTCATCTGGAAGGAATGACGGCGTGACCCTCCCAGCACGGCCCCGTCTGGAACCGCTTCTGCCCCAGACGTGATGACACACCGTTAGCAGCGCAGGGCCAGACAGGGCGGCCTGCACGTGCGTACGCTAAAGGGACGAGGGCCTTGATGTAGCCTCCACCAGGCCTTCCTAAGGGGCTATGGATGGTAGAATTTGGCAAAAATAAGGGTCCATAGTTGGCCAGACGTGCACGTGATGACACAGCGTTAGCAGCGCAAGGCCAGACAGGGCGGCCCGCACGTGCCTACGCTTAGCGTGGCTAACTCTCCCCTAGCTATTTAGCCTCCAACAGGCTTTTCTTTTTAGGTTATAGATGGTAGAATTCGGACACGTGCCTACGCTTAGCGCGTCTAGCTCCCCACTATATAGCCTCCATTTCCGTCAGGATACAGATGGTAGAATTCGGCCAACAGGTAAGGTCTCTGAGAGAGTGAGTCTAGGGTGACACAACACTGGCAAATTCTCCCTATTTAAATCTAAAAGGGCCTTTTGTATCTTACTCCATCATGTCTAACTCTAGAACAGGGTACAGAAAAGTGTACTATGCCGGCTAACTCCCCTGGATTATTATTTCCAGCAACTTGGCAACATTACGGTCCGTACGTAGTTAATCAGAGGAGTGAACCTTACTAAGCGTAACATTTCCCCTTGGCAAATGAAACAATGTGTTGGCCAGACTCCCGTGGCAAGTTATTCTGCCTATTTGGCTGAATTGTTCTTTCTGTCAGTCATCCTTTGTTAGTCTGGGGGCAGTAGCCTTTATTCTCCTTTTGAGTAGATATATTTGTATAGAAAGCCGTGTTAGTCACGGAATTTGTAGCTGTTCAAATTTGTGAAACAGCTTAACCCTATCTAGACCGGGCTTTTTTGGGACCGGGAACTCAGAACTCGCGAACTGTATATCGTATGACCACCAAATTTTTAGAGAATAGTTTACTACTAAAAAAAAAAACGATAACAATTTCATGTCGTTATGACGTAATATGGTTGCCATGGCAACACCAAAATTCAGTATCTTATTCCACTGATTCAAAATTGATTGTAAGAATATTTTAGGAAAAGTCACCAAGTTTGGTGGTTCTATCGCGAGTCGTTCGGATGCTATCCGACATCAAAGTTGGCGCGGGCACTTTTAGCCCTCACTCCCCGGTCTAGATAGGGTTAAACTCGACGTGACAAAATATGGTAGGGATGGTACGGGTTCTGAATTTAGTGTATAGTAAGTATAGTAGAGACCGCCCCCATGTTTCGGCACGTGTCATTGTTTATTCAGGCTCACTTTGAAACCCATTTGTGGATATTTGGTGACAACTGGCAAGGTGGTCTTTCTACTAAACCAACAACGCAGCAGTCCAATGTACACAGTGTCCGTGACACAACATCGGTAAAATTTATTTTCTCTTCTTTGAAACTTTGGCAGAAGTGCCAAGTGTCAGGACCAAGAGAGAAAGGCTTTCCAGATGTCAGGCATTGCCCCGCTTTTAAATGATCCATGCAGGAACTGCTTTTTGGTGGTTTGGCCATTCAGTGACAAGTACTCCAAACGTACCATTTATCTAGCTTCCACCAGGCATTTCTAAGGGAATGCGGATCGTAGAATTCGGCAAAAAGAGAGTAAAATTGGCCAAGGGAGTCCTGCCGCGGGGAGGTAGTTTCTTTCCCTCCGTCCAGTCAAACCTACATGTACAAGGCGGCCAAACTCCCCTGGCAAATATTCTCCTATATATAGCCAGTGTAGTTAGTCTGGTAGAGACTATCATTTATCTAACTCTAATAATTGGCTGCTAGAAATAGTAGAAACTGTCCCGTTGCTTGCAAATCTGCAAATTGTACTTCCTGGGCCGGGAACTTCTCCGGTACGTTATTCCGACTACTTTGTTATAATTTGGTCAATTTTTACTATACTCAACAAACCATCGGGGTCTGATAGAGGCTACTGTAAACATTGAACTACAGAACGTTGTCCCATTAACTAACCTTTCTCTCTGCCTGCATGATGCAATAATGTTTGAAGTTTGCCGTCCACTGACTTACGGCCAACAGACGACACTACAACCTTAGAAGTATATTTTGTTAGGAACTCTCTTGGAGAAGGAGCCTGCCAAGGTGATTGCGCAATTCATTACGCCTATAAGATAATCACCTTCAGATGTCCCTCTTATACAGCAACCCCATTACGAGTACAGCTAAATGTGTTGCTGCTAAAAGTCATACTGTGACAAACATTTAACCCAATACTAAGTGACACTTCTAAGACCAAACCCAATACGCTGGAAGATCATTCTTCTGGGGGACATTTTGTGATTTCCATCGTGACTGAACCTATAGAATCAACCATATTTGGGCATAGCCCCTGATTTTCGCGGGCTTGACTAACGTCTGACAGAATTCTGTCAAACGTTCGTCAAGCCCGCGAAAATCAGGGGCCCATGCCCAAATATGGTTAATTTATGCCGACGTCATGAACAGTCCTTCGAAAGGGCAAAGGGCGGGTGGTGGTTGCTCTGACGTAAACCACATGTAAGCAAGAATCGAAATTACATCTAAGGCCACACCATGTAAATTTTATGGATGACGTCCTTTGGAGACCCTAAATCTAATGCGAGAGGGCGAAAAAAAACAAGAAAGGCCCTAAAAAACAAGATGCCTAGATTAGAAATATACTAAGAGACGACAAATGTTAGGACACAAATTGAATGAGGTGACAAGGTGTAACAAGCAAGAAGTCTTTTATTCATCATCAAAACAGCAATAAATCAGGTGGAACAGCAGTTGTCGTCCTGTCCTGTTTTCGCGTTACGGGTTTCACGTCAATCTGACGATTTGCGGCACTGTCGTGACTCTTTGGTCATAGTTACAGGAAGCGAAATTTCTTGTTTTTTTTTTCTAGGAAGAGGCCAAAATCAATGCGCGCGCGGACGTCATCCATAAAATTTACTTGGTGTGGCCTAAAATCAAACCCAGCATGCTGAAAGGGATTGCAGTTCAGCGATCAGATCGTTCTTCTGAGGGACATTTTGTGGTTATCAGGGTAAATCAACCCATACAAGCTTTTCTGTCAGACGCTTGCCAAGCCCGCGAAAATCAGGGCCCTATGCCCAAATATGGTTAATATATGCAAACGTCACAAGAAACCGCAAAGGGAGGGTGATCGTAATGTTATGACGTACACCACATGTAAGAATCGAAATTACGGACATCAAAAAGCACTATCGAGCCATATAAGAGAAATAAAATTATATCTCTTTATTGAACATTATTTCCAGCTGGGAAAATTCACCACAACAGTATATATACATGTCGAACGTTACCTACAGAATTATCTACATAGATTCGGAACTCATTTTTGCTTCACGAAGCACCTAAAATCCAATTTTAAACTGTTAAATACGGAGGTACCGATTCTTTCTAATCTGTAGTCATCGATTTTGAGCGCAGATAACGGTTTTTCACGTTTGAATGAGCGCGTGAGCGGGTAGAGAGCATGAGAGCGTACAACTCTCCGATAATTCTCGTTGTCTGGCGTAACGAAAATATGGCTTAGGATGCCGAAAGACGGGGCCACATTCGTCGAATACGATTTCTCAGAACCTAGTCTCCACCAGACTCCATTGCAGGTTGAATAAATAGTAGAAAATGGGCCTAAAAATAATGTAGCTGGGGAGTTGGCCGGGTATGGAGGGCCTAGTTTGTCTTTTAGGCAGATTTCTACTATCTATTCGGTCGTCTGCTCAAATGCAGCCGCCAGATGATGATGACTATCTTTCAGCCTGCAATGACGTCTGGTGGAGACAAGTCAGAATTAACCGTCGACATAGATCTATGACATTTTCTGCCACAATATGGCTGTAGTTTGCACGGTAGTCAAACTTTAGTACGACATATGCGACCGTGCCCTAAGCCAAAGTAGCACAGAGATATACCAACGGAGAGCCTAAGCATTAGACACTAGACTCAACATTACAGTTCTAGAATCCGGCAGCGTATCACAGGTGTTGGCTGCTCGCCTGGACAGCTGTGACTCGTTTGACTAACGAGAGGGAAGATTGTTTAAGTTTGCCAAGATCTGCTCCAAGTTCGCCTCGGCTTGTCAACAACTTTCTTCAGGCATTCGTCTTCCACTGTGTCCGGTATAGCGATGCGGCAGCAACTAATATAGCGCTGCACCTCTGGCGTTTTCCTCCAGTAGTGACCCATGTATGCTTTGTAGATGTTCAAAGAGTCTGAGGTCGAAGTTATGGTCCAGGACCAGTACTGGTCCCGGCTTACTCATGTCAACCATTCGTGCGCTTGTGACCACGCCATTGGTTACTGTTGCCAGCCATGGTTATGAATTGTTCGCCGATGGTGCGGTTATATTTTCACAAGTGTGCCCCCTCCCCTTACCAGTGGTGACGCAGTTGAACTCTTCTTCAAATTCAACACCCATTCGTTCCTATAGGTACGGCACGTCAACTTTTGCACCACATATATCCTGTGGACAAAGACATTGAAGTTGTTCCATATATGAAGGTCATTGACGTGTTCCCTACGGTTTCAAAATCATGCAGGTTTTCCAATCCCTTGGCATCAACTACGCTTCCTCTCCCCACCTCTGAACACACAGGTCAGTTCCAAGGTCGCGTTCCGGAGGCCATGTCGCTTCGGGAGACCGTGTAGAGACAAGGACTCCTTGCCAGGTTCTGAGTCGATAAAACGGTCTCTTTGGCGATCGTAAGAAGGTTAACAGCGTTCAGTGCAGTTTGCTCTTGCCCTGTAGTAACCGTTCTGCTCTGTTTATGAGCTGGGGTCCGTCCAGTAACTGTTCTGTATCGGTATATGTATAGCCGGTATAACCGCCTTTCCGCGTAACACACCAGCTTCTGTATCTGTATCTGTATAGCCGGTATAACCATCCTTCAGCGTAACACACCAGCTTCTGTATCTGTACAGCCCGTACAACCGTCCTTCGGCGTAACACACCAGCTTCGCTATTGTTCACCCGGAATCGGAAACACAGACGCCTCGCACTGTTCTACATAATGTCACTTTTTCTTTCCTTCCTATGCGTCCGCCCAGAAAGTGGGGAGGGGGGCATCATCAATGTCACGATGACACGACGTGAAGGTCGTGTTTTCCCTGTGGGTTCGATGTCAGTGCGATATCACATCGTTTAACCGCCTCGTACTCCCAAACGTCCAACATATCACGGTGACTGCCATCTGGCACCGCAAAGTGGGGAGGGGGGTAACATCAATGCCATCATGACACACTATGAAGGTCGACTTTTCCCCTGTAGATTTCATTTTACGACACCAGATTTTATCACACACCAGACAAGAGTACGATGGCTTGATGCACACAGTGGGAGGCACTCTGGTGCCATCTTGTGTCCCAGGCTCCAAGTAATCTTTCATTCAGGAGGTGATTTGACATTTTCAAGGTCACAATGATGCAACACGAATGGCAAGCCTTCCCTGTAGTATTTATGTGACTTGGTTTTGTAACATCCCAGACTCGAGTATGATCTTTTAGATACAGACTTTGAGAGGCGTCATGTTCAGTTTCCTTTACGGTCATCATGGCTTCCATATCTTGGCCCACTAGGGGGAGGGGGGCGCCATCACCAAAGTCATGATGACAACACACCGTGAAAGTCATCCTCTCCCTGTAGATTCTGTTCCAGCATCCTTTATCACACTCCCGGTACTTGTATTAATGATCGTTTGATACAAACGTTGAGAGACACTCCGGCGTCGCCGTGGCGATGTTTAGCACTGATGTTCACCCGCGCAGCATCTTGGGGTTTTGTTGACGCTTGCGGGCAGACGCTATCGGCTTAGGGGATCCTAGGGACATACGTGTGGGTGTGGAGTCTCCTTCGTAATCTCTCAGCTTTACATATCTCCCAGCTCACGTCAACCAGTCTTCTGTCGATACGTCTTCTGAGACGGCAAGCTTCTTGGAGCTGTGGATCGATTTAGATGATCGATGACTCACTGTTCTGGAATCCGCGTTCTCGAAATGTTGCCAAGAAATGTCGATTCTGTAGTTAAACGGACCGCCGGTTCCGCGTTCGATGCGAAAACGTGCCGTTTAAATGGCGCGATCTTTCAGTTTCTTGTTCCACGGCTTGTTTTATTGCAGTTCTGACACGAACGAGTTGCTCCGGCAAACGTCGCCTGTCCACAGGTCACGTGCCCGCAACTGTTTGGTCATTCTATTCTGACGAAGGCTTCAATACCTGCAGCCGAATAAAATGAAACGAACTTTCAGTTTTTGTTCCACAGCTTGTTTTATCGCAGTACCATCACAGAAGACTTGCCCCGACAAACGTCACAAACGCCCGTAGGTCACGTGCTCCAAGCGACTGGTCATTCTATTCTGACGAAGGCTTCAATACCTGCAGCAGATTAAATGCCACGAACTTTCAGGGTTTTTTTTCCACAGCCTGTTGTCCCGTCACGGAAGTTTCCCTGGCAAACGTCACAAGCGTCCGGAGGTCACGTGCCCCAAGCAATTGGTCATTCTATCCTGAAGAAGACTTCAATACGGGCAGCCGATGCATTGGAGACTTCGTTGTAGCGTTTAAACACTGTTTAGCTAATTATTTACTAATACAAAGAGCTCGGTTGATCAGTGTCGTTGGTCGTTTATATCTGGATAGTCTGGCGCACAATCTCTTCCACGATGCCGCCAAGTGTACGAATCAGTCTCTCTAGTGTTTTGTGAGCGCCCGGTGTAGTCGGGCGTGCTTGGTCTAGTATTGTTCTGTGAGCGTTGCGTATATTCTGGCGTGCCCGGTCTGGTATTGTTCTGTGATCTCCCAGTATACTCCGGCGTTCCCTGTCTGCTGTGCGTGCAAGTCTTGTGGTCGTGCTGCTGGACGCCGTCCCTGTTCTGAGCCCGTGGTACCGGGTGGTCGTGCGGGCCGTCTCGGGCGTGGGGCCGCCCCGTCCCCGAGTGTTCGTGCGCGGCGTCCCGGGCCCGTCTCGTGTAGTCCGGCGAGGACTCCCTGCCGTTGGGACGGCCCCGCCACGGGCCCTGGTGGCGTCGGGGAGACGGGTTGGTGTTAGGGTCACCCTGGAAAACAAATACAAATGGTAAAGCAAAAGCAAAATGCAGGCTAAGTTACACCAATTAATCAACTATATGTCTTTCTGTAAAGAATTTGAAAAATTATTTTCTAACGAAGTAAGATAGATGCATAGAAAAGATGATGAATAAAAAATCAATGAATATTGATTTATATAATTACGCAGAACCATACGATGACAAAAAGTAAATGGGTTTCATAGAAATACATACATCTTAATAATTAAAACAGATTGACAAATAGATTGCAGGTTCGTCAAGAGAAAAAAGAACACAACAAATTAAGAAAAATCGTTTACCAATTATAACATCAATCTCCCATATGTTATTGTTTCACCTAGGATATTATATAATTCAATATGCAGAAGACGTTGTCGTTATGCAAGGAAGTCGTAAATTTACCTTATCAGTTATGAAATAAGTTATTAAATTCTCGGTACTTGGCACGAGTTGCATTTATCTTCGCCTGATTTACATGCATCGTGGAGTCATATTACAGCGAATGATTGGATCGGAATGATTAGATTTCGTGTTGCGGTAGTAAAGTTTAGATTAAACCGTCTGTACTTATAAATTAACACGAGATAAAGTTAAGTTCACGTTGTAAATTTCAAACATCCTCCTTTATTCCCTTTATACGTAAATATATTCACGGTAATGTTATGCCAAACAAACAAAATGTTAGCTAATGCAAGTACAGACAAAATGATTTCTCGTCCGTTATACACATTCAATTTTTCAACCACTGCTTTATTCCCAAAATTTAAAACATTCATCTTATCATAAGTTTCTTAAATAACACAACACAATAATTTTTAAAATAATCTTTTTCTGACGACGCTTATAACGTTTTGTTGTTATACAGCCATAAATTAATCTACACGTTCTTAAATGTTTTAATAATTCTGTAGTTCTTATGTAATGATATTTGACGAAGCTTATAACGTTGTTTTGTTGTTATACTTTCATAAATACGCCGGTTGCATCAGCATGATTCCCAAAAGACATATTCCCCTTGCTGCCATGATCATTCACTTCCCGTCTGTCAATATACAAGTTATATTCAATGCTATAAAATAATGCTGTAGTTCTTATGCAATATTTTACGACGCTTTTGTTGATATACATTCATAAACACATAGCCTCCGTAGCAGGTTTATAGAACTGAGGGTTTGGTGGTCTTCGGCTGTTTTAGCCCAGTTCTAAAACGGTTTTTTTTTTTTTACCAGGCCGGCTATGCTGTTTATATGCAATCAGAGAATAGCACATAAAAGCTCCCAAAGACCATGAAGACCCCCCAAAACCCCCAGTTTTTGGCATGCTATGGAGGCTAATAAACACGCTGGTTGCGTCAGCCTAATTCCCGGAAGACGAATTCCCGTAAGACATGTTCCCCCTGCTACCATGATCACTCGCTTCCCGTTTATTAATCTCAGTTCCTTTTATCAAAGTCGTGCAGTCATAAAAGCCGACTCGCGTGCCACGCTAGCGGGGTAACAAGAGTTATGGGCCCCGCCGTGATGTTATTGAACCAAGCCGAGATTTCCCTTTGGACGACTAAAAAGTACGTAAGGAAAACTTTCCTCGGAGGCGACTGAAAATAGACACATTTCCGACTTGTTTCCTCCAGGTAGAAAAATCCCATACAGACAAATTTCCTTTCGAGTTTTTATCTACCCATTTTTGCTTTCGAGTCCCACATCGTCGCCGCAAATAGGGGGTGTAGGACTCGGGAGCTATAATAGGTTTGGAAACCAGACTTTTTCCAGCTAGAAAAATTCCATACAAGCACCTTAAAATCACTAAAATGACCGGTCAACCGGAAATTACATCATTAACATGTTCGTTATTGAACCACCGGAAATTACGCCTTTAACATATTTATGTGACCAAACCGCCGGAAATTTCATCATTACCATGGTAATGCGAACCCACCCCCATTGATGCAGCAAACACTTCAGCACGTCGGCAGAACGTACTGCGCCTAGGCAAACCCCCTACTTTTTCACGGTTTTTGTTGGATATTGGTAAACGTTGCATCAGAATTTTGCCTGTTGCAGACGATATTCTTTTCGACATAACATTTGGAAACTACAGACGGGATGTTAACCTTATAGCGCGAATACAACTTTATATAAGACGTTCTGCCGAAGTGCTACGTACAATACTAGTAGTTTCTTAGTAGTTATCAGTAGTTATATGTGTACTAATCGTATGTTTTTTTTATATATATTACCAAATGTTTCTTCTGTTCCTACAATTAGCCCACGGGCATGAATTTCAAATAAAACAACTATTATTATGTACAATACATAAAGGGTTTCGCACAGGTGCAGCAGTGCGTTCTGCCGACGTGCTGCAAAGTTCTATCCATATACTGTAACCTTGAAGACAAAACAGACCACTTTAGCTCCATAAAAACACACCGCATTGATGTGTGGGCCACTTTGTTCGCCATAATGAAACCGTGATTCGATTTACCTCCCAGAAAAATTGTTTTTCTTCCCAAGCTTTGCTTTCAGCAATGTTTATGTGGAATCGATACTGCTATATGCTGGATCGGGATATAGACAGTATTAAGGTATTGCGGACACTATGTGTACAATTACACCCAGCTATGGGAAACGTATCTGGAAAGCAGTTTTTACGACCGAAAAGGAGAGATTGAGTGCGGGGAATGTTACGGAGTCATAAACAGGATTTTACGCGAAGACTGTTATAACCGTGCGTTTAATGCACTCGGAATAGGAAATCCATGTTTACTGCGGCTTGATTTACACTTGATGAAGACTTGTTGGGCATTCTATACATGTATATTGTAAGCAATGAAAGCTGCCAATATAAGTATTCTATGCTCTGCCACTATAGAGGCAATTCCCTTTTAAAATTGGATATTGGAGTTTCAAAGTTTATTATTTTACGTTTCATAAAAGTAAGAGAGTGTAAAAAAATTAGATGAAAAATAAAATCTTAATCCTGACTGGACTAAAATGAACGAAGAACAAGAAAACTTTACAGACAACTCCCCTGAATTTGCTTCCAATGGTATCGTCCTAATCAAGATCTTTTTAGCTGCTTGCTTTATTTGGTCGTTACTCCAAATTACATGGGCAAATGAAATGGTTGGATAAATGCTAGATTCTAAACGTGTACATTGTAAGCGATAAATGTGGCGTATGCGAATATCTGACGTGGTATCTGGAGCTCTTTTGTTTAAAAACTTTGGGATAGGTTGTGATACATTCATCTTTGTTTTTATTTTACTTTATGCATTTTCTAAGAAAAAATATTCAGTACAAGGATGATACTACTAGTCAAAAAGGTATGCCAGTAGAGGCTGCAACCGCTTAAGGAAAAGCAATTTAATAGAAAACTAGCAAATCTCTTTTGTGTGTGCTTGTTTTTAATCGTTTTTAATGAACATTTATTATAGAAAAAAAGTAACACAAATCTAATGTTGGTCAGGGATTGTGGTCAAAAGGAAAATGGGGAGGTTAATGATTTAAAAACCACTTGAATTTGCTTCCAATGAAATCTTCCTAATGAAGTTTTTCTCAGTGTTCTTTATGCGGTCGTTACTCTGAATTACTGCAGCAAATGAAATGGTTGGACAAATGCTAAAACCTCCCTATAAAACTGGTTTGACGTGTGTGGCCTTGATAAGTTAAAAGGATTGCGGTAGGAAATACCAAAAGGACCATATGTCGCTAATTAACAGTTGTGAATAGCATGTTTCAACAAAACGTATCGATGGTAATGTAGTTAGATTCAAGATGACTTTCGGTACTGACCATTGGAAATGCACATATGACTGATTCAGATAAATTTATTATTTGCAGTCCAGTGGTTTCAACGTACGAATATACGTACCCTGTTGTGTAACCTTCCTACGTAGTACGGGGCGTGGCTGGGACATCTCTCCTCCCTGGTTTTGTCTCTTTGTATCGTGGAGTAGGCTGGTACAGCTGGCATCAACCCTAAACACACAATCAATAATTAAATCAATCAATCCAACAGCCAATAGATTTATCAATTAATTGTATCGTGGAGTAGGCCGGAGCTGGCATCAACCCTAAAGACATACGATCAGTAAATCAATCAATCATTCAATAAAATGATTTATCAATTATTTGATCGTTGTTGTTTCATGAAATATTGACTTCATGAATAATGTATAATCTCAAAAACTTTTCTTCAGTCAATACGGTTTGCATCAACCCTGGTAACAATCGATCAATCAGCTGATCAAATGATTTACCAATTAGTTGATCGATGGTGTTCCATCAAAAGTTTGAGATCATGGATATCGTATTATCTCAAAGACTTCAGCTGGTACGGTTTGCATCAACATTATCGATTTATCAATCAATTGATAGAGTGATTGATTGATTGTAATCAATTGATTGATGGCAATCGATTACAATTGTGAAAACATCAATTGAGGCACAGAATTCTTTACAATTAAAAAAAAATCAAACATCATGACTGATTATGAAGGTGTTTTGCAGCTTTTTTTTAAATTTATGTCAGCTCTCTCTCAGCATTAGCAACCGGGAAGCCTAGACAGACCGCTGTCAGAGTTTTGCGCTGAGGAAAGACTTAACTTCACGTTTAGATTGCTTGCAGATCTTACGTTTACTTTTCATATGCGTACCATCGTGCCCTTTGAAAGCAATATGGAAAGCAATTTAGCACACTATCAAAATGTTAATAAGGCGTAGATGGGAACTGTGCGGAGGAACAGACGGGTTTTATTGCTCTCATATCGTGCGCCTTGTGCAATAAACTAGATTTTACGCCTGGCAGGGCACCCTGCTACCCTGGCGGCGTTTTGTTCCACATTCCGGTTCACTTGCAAGAAAATTTGCAAGGTTAGAGATATTACATCATCTGGGGCATGTTGTGCATTATGGATATCTCCAAACAAGTCGTATGCCTTATAGGTATTTGTAAGACATATGGGCGTATAGTCTTGAAGCACTTCATCTTAAACCATTGGCCACATAGCTCTGTAATATGTACAAAGGGTTGCAGTCATTATTATTTGGACAGAAGCAAACTAGAAAGAATTTTCTAGGAACAATTAGCCTGTAAATATATATTGTACACACCGTCTTCTGTGTAAACACAGTGGAAGATTAGCTCTTATGTGAGCTTACTGGTTCGAAATTATTTTTCCACAGAAAGAAGAACCTAATATTCTCCAAAAAGAGGTTCAGTCTTCGGCTTCGTTTTGACGTGTTTAGGCGGTTTTATTGGGCTTTGTATTTTTGTACTGGTACATGTGACGTATTAGATACTGCCGGGCCAATGTTATATTGTCTTGCCACTTGATTCTGTATTTAAGCCACCAAATGATTAGCTTGAAGATTAGAGGCTAATAACACACCAAATCTGCTTGGGAATGATGGTGATGATGATCATGATGACTCACGTGGGTAGGACTGTCCAATCGCGTACGGGTTCCTGTCGCCTTTAGGCGGAGGGCGCGGTTTCAGCGTGCCGTCCACCTGCTGCAGCTCCAGCGGCAGTTCCCCGTCCTTCAGACCTTTCCTGCCGCTGAAAATAAAGTAAAATCCACAATTTTCAACTTTTAATTTGTTTTAACTATTCTTCATTTATAAGTAGCTCCAATCGGCCTGCTGGTCACTTTTCATTGTGGTCATGAGGGAAGAGGTCAGACAAAAAAATTAAAAAGTTGCCACTTGATGACACTTTTTCCGCATAACACTACTGCCACAGCTAGGTAGCAACTCCCGATTCAACTAATCACTTTTTCGACACCCAGAAATTTTATATGTCTCATGACATTTTAAAAACATTTCACGACAAATTTTATGTATGTGCTTAGGATAATGTAAAGGTGAATGAACTCATTTTGTAGCTATTTTGTAAAGTACGTAAGTTATTTTACGTCAAGAGTTGAAACTTACTTTTCTTTGTATGGCGGTAATGGCGGAGGCGAGCGGGTACATGAAACTGTGCTGGATGCGTCTGCAGTTGAGAAAAAAAAGACATTGATGAAAAACAGACATACATTAAACCCACTCCTCGCATACTCTGGCACTCTCTCCCACGCCACCCACCCCCACATGGCAGCCTTTTAATGCAGAAAGTACAGAACTTCAATCCTCACCTGTAAAGTACCGTACCGTGCTGAATCCCTACCCACGCTCCTATCCATCTTTCCTAAGCCCACCTTTGCCTTCTAATGCAAAGTGCTGCCAAAGTAATTACGGTGACAAGTTGGCGACATCTACTTTTTTTGTTCAGTGCATGTCCAAGAGACCACTTCTAGCCATTGATCTATTAGTAAATTCAGGTTATTTGAACATCACCTTGTCTAAGTAGGAAACATCATAATTCAGACAAGCTAGACAAGTGTACATGTGTTACGCTGAATGGCGGTTATACCGGCTATACAGATATACAGAAGCTTGTGTGTTACGCCGAAGGGTGGTTATACCGGCTATACAGATACAGAAGCTGGTGTGTTACGCCGAAGGGCGGTTATACCGGCTATACAGATACAGAAGCTGGTGTGTTACGCCGAAGGGCGGTTATACCGGCTATACAGATACAGAAGCTGGTGTGTTACGCTGAAGGGCGGTTATACCGGCTATACAGATACAGATACAGAAGTAAGACTCACTGCCGGTCTAATGACCCAAAATGCAAAAAGCAGGGGTTACGAAGGCTGCTCCGGAACATTCCCTACCCTATCCATACAGGAATTGTACTATTATTTTGTTCTCTCTTAAATCCCCAACACCTACACCTCTATCTATCTTTCTAAACCCCGTACGTGCCCTTTAATGGCTACAAAGTAATCAAGGCGACAATGTGGCGAGATGTACCAGTAATTTGATACCACACGTCCTCACGGGTCCAGGCATTGCGACTTTGTAGCAATTGTCTGGCTCCTATCAGGTTCACCCACGCCTCCCACTACTAAGTACTTTATTTTATCCCAACGTAATTGCTACTAAAGTCACCACCTAAGGGATCATCATCACCAACAATATAACAGTGCATCTTATTAATTTCGTGTGAGATAATCTCAGAATGAACTCGGCAATCATGATTGTTCTAGTGCTTATAATTGTCTGCGACCACAACTCCCTAGTTGAAGACAGCGATGGAATTGCTGTCAAGAGTCATTTTCAAGGCCATTTGTTCCGATGAACTCTTACTGCTTATTCCCCCATAGAGAACTCTTCGACGTACAACCAGATTCTTTTCTAGGCCATATCGTTACACTTTGCACATACCAGACCCTAAGTCATCATCGATCACTCTACAGCAGCATTGTGTCGGTGAAGGCTGTGTTACTGACGAGAGGTAGTGGATGCTACATCTGTCATCCAAACTTTTCCCTTGTTTTTGTAAGCGTGTGCGTGTGGCTAGCCCAGTGGGGGCAAATGCACAATAAAAGCCAGTCGTCACGGTATTCAGTTCTATGCGAAGCGACAAACACCACAAAATATCACAGCTTTCCTGTATCCTAATTGTGTTCGGAACTGCCAAGCAAAGATAGGGCTGATTAGCCACACTAGACGCTGCACACGACCACAGAGTGCTACCGTCATCTCCCGAGATGGAAGGATACCTACTACTACTTCATTCAATTATAAGTATACTGAGCCAAACCTCTCTATTACCTGATATGGTTTCGTCGCAGATCCATCCTTTTCTCCGCGCCACACAGATGGCGAACAGGACGAACAGGACGACGACAACAGAGACAACTGCCACAACGATGGCCAGCATTGTGGTAGGAGGCTCTGTGGAGACAAAATTAGTACATCAAATATCATAGACAACTCGATACAAAAGAACTACTTGGGATTTCTAAATATAATTTACAATTATAGGTACACAAACTAAGGTAAATACAACTCTCTGCATTGTAGTAGGAGGCTGTTCGGAGACAAAACAGTTATATCAGATATCATGGACAAATTTATTGACACAAGAAAACTACACAGGCTTTCGAAATGTCTTCTACAACTATAGATATGGTCCTTTCGGATAATTATAGAAATGACAGACTGCAAACTGATACAATTCTCTAATTCTATCCTTCCTATTTACCAGTTAACTGTACAAGGGGTACATCGGCTACATATAGCGGTAAGAAGCAGTTTGTATTTAAAAAATAATATCCTATGATCTACCAAACTGATGAAATTATTTTCATTGGTACAAAACTGTTACAAGTTTTGCCCAGTTGAACAATCACCGAAAAGTTCAAGGATACACTCTACTCTTTGAATAGACCGTCTGTCCAAACCCTCTAAAACTCTCATCCTTCAAGCCTCAGCCGGGTTCTCTCCTGAGCCCCCGCCTTACATGTTTCATCAGCAAGTTCACGTCCAAGATTCCTCACTGGGAAAACCTCTGCCTCAAGTGGCAATAACGCATGCAGTCTCCCGGCCACTCTGACGGCGTAACGAATGTGCCGACTTCGGATTCAATACAGGGGAAATCCTTTAAGACTAAGTTGAATTGCGTTCTTTCAGGTCGCCTCTGGATCCTACCGGGGTCCGAAGACAACATGGCCAGGGACTGAGAAAGCAGAAAGCTGGAGATGTATTGTTTGGCATTCTCATTCACGTTCTCATTTGGAGAAGTTCGAGCGTACTACTTGGACTTCAAAAAAGAGGAGTGCTTTAACTTTATCTTCAATGGTCAGTAACACCCTTCTGCGTGTGGCAACAACTGATAAATATTTATGCACGGTCAAAGGAATCTAGAGAGTAGAGGCTATTGAAAACGTAGCAAAGTGGGTAAGTTGAATTGCGTTCTTTTAGGTCACCTCCGAATCCTTCCGGGGTCTGAAGACAACATGCATTGGGACGGAGAAAGCTGGAGATGTATTGAAAACGCAGTGAGAGTTTCTCTTTGGCATTTGGAGAAGTTCGAGTGTAACACTTGGACGTCAAAAAGCGTAGTGCTTTTACCCTATCTTCAATGGTCAGTAACACTCTTCAGCAACAACTGATAAATGTTTATGCACGGTCGAAGAAATTTAGTGAGTAGAGGCTATTGAAAACGTAGCAAGAGTGAGTAAGTTGAATTGCGTTCTTTCAGGTTGCCTCCGAATCCTTCCGGGGTCCGAAGAAAACATGGCCAGGGACTGAGAAAGCTGAAGATATATTGAGAACGCAGTGAGAGTTTCTCTTTGGCATTTGGAACAGTTGCAGCGTACTACTTGGACGTCAAAAAAGAGGAGTGCTTTAACTTTATCTTCAATGGTCAGTAACACCCTTCTGCGTGTGGCAACAACTGATAAATATTTATGCACGGTCAAAGGAATCTAGAGAGTAGAGGCTATTGAAAACGTAGCAAAGTGAGTAAGTTGAATTGCGTTCTTTTAGGTCGCCTTCGAATCCTCCCGGGGTCCGAAGACAACATGGCCAGGGACTGAGAAAGCTGAATATGTATTGAGAACGCAGTGAGAGTTTCTATTTGGCATTTGGAGCGTACTACTTGGGCGTCAAGAAAAGTAGGGTGCTTTCATCCTATCTGAAATGGTAAGGCCCTAAATGGTAGGGGCTATTGAAAACGTAGCAAGAGTGAATGGTGATGATGAGTACGAGGCTTCATAGGCTATTGAAAAGTTTGGCCTGCTACCTTTTCCGTATCTTTTGCAGCTGTGTCTGCAATGCAATGGTAACAGCTTAATATGGTTATGTGCCACACCAACAATTTCTTTTTGGCATTTGAAGAAGTTGAAGCGTACTACTTGGACGTCAAGAAAGGCAGAGTGCTTTCTTCCTATCTGAAATGGTAAACCAGTCACCCATACCTCACTCAACAACTGAATAGATGTATGTACGGTCGAAGGAAACTAGAGAGTAGAGGCTATTGAAAACGTAGCAAGAATGAATGATGGTGTGTACGAGGGCTTCATTGGCTATTGAAAAGTTGGGCCTACTACTTTTTCCGTATCTTTTGCAGCTGTGTCTGCAATGCAATGGTAACAGCTTAATATGGTTATGTGCCACACCAAGAATTTCTTTTTTTAACATTTGGAAAAGTTGGAGTACTACTTGGGCCCAAGAAAAGCAGGGTGCTTTCTTCCTATCTGCAATGGTAAACCTGTTACCCTTCTGCGAGAGGCTACAACTGAAGAGATGTATGCACGGCCGAAGAAAGCTAGAGAGTAGAGGCTATTGACAACGTACCAAGAATGAATGATGATGAGTACGAAAGCTTCGTTGGCTATTGAAAAGTTGGGCCTACAACTTTCGCCGTATTTTTTGCAGCTGTGTCTGCAATGCAATGGCCGGCCAATATGACTCCCCTTCTGCGTAAGGAAACAACGAGGTTTTCTATTTTGGCATTTGGAGAAGTTGAAGCGTACTACTTGGACGTCAAGAAAAGCAGAGTGCTTTCTTCCTATCTGCAATGGTAAACCAGCCACCCATACCTCACTCAACAACTGAATAGATGTATGCACGGCCGGAGGAAGCTGCCGAGTAGAGGCTATTGAAAACGTAGCAAGAATGAATGATGATGAGTGCGAGTGCTTCGTTGGCTATTGAAAAGTTGGGCCTACAACTTTCCCCGTATCTTTTGCAGCTGTGTCTGCAATGCAATGACCGTCCATTTCTGACCCCCCTTCAGTGCAAGCCAACAGCCTACGGTTATGTGTCACAACGAGAATTTCCTTTTGGCATTTGGAAAAGTTGGAGTTACATGTTACCCTTCTGCTTGAGGCAACAACTGATAAATATATATGCACGGTCGAAGAAAGCTGCAGAGTAGAGGCTATTGAAAAAGTAGCAAGGGTGAGTCTGCAATGCAATGGCCCGCCAATCTGCCCCCCCCCCCTTCTGCGTAAGCCAACAGCCTATGGTTATGTGCGAGAACGTGCTGTTTGTCACACCTAATCCGTGCATTTTTAACTCCGCAAGCTCTTCAGAGTCGTCCTTGTGTGTAGCCATACCGCATCGCTCTCTGACAAGAGTCAAGACAGGCTCCTTTTTGGAATGATACCGGAATGTTCTTCTTAATAACCAGGGGCTTTTCGGCCTTCCGGCAATTCTGCCTCAGTCAAAAGAAAAGTAATGAAGCCATTCTAAGTGATGACACCCCCTCGTCCAATTTACGCGAAGATATGCTTCAGACGTAATCCCTATCTAGTAAGGTCCATTTGGGATAATAGCTAGTCTTTGTCAGAATTCACTTTGCTTTCACTCTGAGAGCTGGACGTGCGAGTGGAGGCCATTTGCAGAGGATCTGATGGGTGGGACATATTGAAACACTGCATTAAGATAAGCCTGGCTATACTGTCCAAGGTGGTCATCGTAGATAAGTGTAGTACAAGTTTACAGACATGGACAATGTCTGTATGTGTGGTCACACTTTATTTGAGATCAGTACGACTTCATTTTGTTGTAGCAAGATATATACATTCTTACAAGTTCATTTTGTGTAAGAGCAGACGGAATAGTGGAACTAGGACACGCTATCAGTCTGAGGATTTCATAGGATAGTCAAGAAGAATATGGTACTAGCGAATCTCTAAACTTTTAGGACATATGACCGGTCAGGGACACCAGCGATGGAGGTATACTCGTATCCTGTGCAAGTGTGAAAACCACATGGGTACCTGCACAGAGACATGTAAGCTATAACTTACTGAGTATTTCGTCCTGGAGCCTATAATGTAAATTAACTGCGATCGCAATTTGTCAACCAATAAGAGGATGGCTGCATGTTCGTCAAATATTTGCATTTTCACGGTTTTAATTTGAGTTTCTACGTTTAGAGCGATGTTGACAGGGGCTATGCGATCGGTCTATTGAAATGTTTTGCTGCTGTGGAAAAAAAAAGATGCATATGCCTGACGCCTTTTTTAAGACTTACACATTTCTTAGACATATCTTTGCGGAAGCAATTGAGATGCCCTATGTATTTACTCACCGATGATTTCCACGCTGAACTGCCGCTGGTCCGAGCCGAACATGTTGACGGCCTTGCAGACGTAGTCGCCCGTCCGGCCCGAGTTGGTGTTCTGGATGGTCAGGACGCTCTTCACGCTCTTCCCGCCCTCGTAAGACTCCTGCCGAACCCGCACGTTACCGTCGCTCCCGACCTGCGTACAACAAAACAAGTTAATATTAATACATCGTACATGTACAGGGTGATACAGACTTCCTTGATCATTTGTCCTGTTACAACCTACTGCTGGTCCTTTACGTTGGCCTCACTGCTAGCAAACAGACCGGTTTTAGTACCAAAACACCTCAAAGCAAAGGCGGAACGCGTTACACACTTTCAGGCACATTTGACCCTCGCGCTGTTCCCACATTTGCATGACACTTGCCGCTACCGTCACGTCTAGCCTGTGGGCTACCAACCGTACTAGGTTTAGTACATTTGTTGAGATTTGGTAATGTCGATAACCAGTTCTCCTTTGCCACTCTTGACATTACTAGTTGTTTATGGTATCCTTCAGTTAATATTGACCATGGTAACATCCTCCTAAGTCCACTTCTTGTACAACAATAAAACTCTTGAACAAAAGATGTTACAGACTCCCAGGTCCATTTGACCCTCGCGGTCTTCCGGCTTCTACGACTTTTGTTGGACCTTCAGGTTACCGTCACTGCCAACGCGAGTACGGCCAAGCAAACAGACTTAGTACCTTCACTTGTTGTATACAAACCACAAAAACACATTAAGGCAAAGCCAGATGACGGATTGAAAATTGAAAGAAAATATCCAGAAAAAAAACTTCTTGAAAGTTTGAAAACAAGCCCACATACCACTTAGAGGACTCTGCTCTGTAATCATTCGAAGCGCGCTAGGAAAAGAAAGGAACGGGGCGGGGAAATAGTGCCGATTACCAGGACATCCGAACGACCTTGGGAGTAGGGGAAAGTTAATGGCGGTGAGATAGCAGCGTTTCGGCGCCTGCAAATCACAACTTAATTACCCCCTCCCCCTATCCATGCGGCACTACGTTATCTACCGTTCCCACGCTGAGTGTTTTGCCGCACGGTTCACTTAACCCGGGGCCGTGGCATTATTCCAGACAGCTCGCGTCTTCTTCTGATATCCAAACGGATCTTCGGTAGTTTAATTCTCTCTGGTAGCTGCTTATGGGTTATGCGTAGGTGAGGCAAGGCAATTGCTTCTAGGAACATTAATTCCTGCATTGAAATAAGCGAAGATACTTGATTTTCTTTGCTATTACCGAAAGTAATTTTCATGGTCACAGATCCATTACTGAAAATACATTTCTTTGACACAGGTTTGACACAGGTCCAAATGGAGATACCTGAATATATCTTTAATATATAAACATATCAATTAAGATCCTCAATTGTGGACTCATTCTATCTGGTAGCTGCTCATAGGTTATGCGTAGGTGAGGCAAGGCAATTGCTTGTAGGTTTAACTCGGAACATTAATTCCTGCATTCAAATAACTAGCCAAGGATACTTGATTTTCTTTGGCTTTGCTATTACTGCAAAATACATTTAATTGACACAGGTTCAACAGGTCCAACAGGTAATACTTCAATATATGAAGAAATAAATTAAGATCCTTGATTATGAACTCATTTTCTGTCACTGATTTAAAGCAACAATGCTTCCTTGAAGACATATTCAGGACATCCGAACAATTTTGTGTGTAGGAAAGTGCAAATACATGGCTGGGGTCCGTTTGGACTGATTTAAAGCAACAATGCTTCCTTGAAGACATTTAACCCGGGGCCGTGGCATAATTCCAGACAGCTCGCGTCTTCTTTTGATATCAGAACGGATCTTCGGTAGTTTAATTCTCTCTGGTAGCTGCTCATAGGTTATGCATAGGTGAGGCAAGGCAATTGCTTCTAGGTTTAACTCGGAATATTAATTACTGCATTGAAATAAGCGACGATACTTGATTTTCTTTGCTATTACCGAAAGTAATTTTCATGGTCACAGATCCATTACTGAAAATACATTTCTTTGACACAGGTTTGACACAGGTCCAAATGGAGATACCTGAATATATCTTTAATATATAAACATATCAATTAAGATCCTCAATTGTGGACTCATTCTCTCTGTTAGCTGCTCATAGGTTATGCGTAGGTGAGGGAAGGCAATTGCTTTTAGGTTTAGCTCGGAACATTAATTTTCCTGCATTCGAATAACCAAGGATACTTAATTTTCTTTGCTATTACTGCAAAATACATTTCATAGTCACAGGTCCAACAGGTCCAACTGGAGATACTTGAAAATCTTTTATAGAAACATTTCAATTAAGAGCCTCGGTATTATGGACTCATTCTGTCACTGATTAAAGATTAAAGATGGCGGATGCTATGCTATGCGAAGCGTCTGATTCTTTAGAGAATCTACAGTCACTAGATTTATTTTGTATTGTTCAATACCAGGATAGTGAGTATGAGTGAGTGAATATTCTACTTGTACAATTAGGTATGTTAGCAGCGACTGTTAAGAGCATAAAATGCACTGAAGTGAAAATTACTAGAAAGCAGACTAATTGGACGTTATCTGAGAACTATGACAGAAATTACATCCGTTGTCGCTCTAAATGTGCAACAATTCGATGAATTCTCCATGGTATTTATGTAATTTGTTGTGTTGGAGTGTTTTAATGACAATTTATTCGCAATTGTCACATTTGCTATGCATCAAACAAATTACGTATCTCATTCAACACACGCACATCTGTATATAATGTTCTTGTAATTAAGTAGTAATTGCCTTCATTTACGATACCAATGCATCAATGATAACGCGCTAAGACTAATGTATAATCATTATCTTAAAACGAACATAAATTCATTGCTATGGGTACATATTCGCATATTATTCGTGGTATGGTTATCATTTAGTTTGTGGTATATCAAGGTGAAAAGAAATTCAGCATTCACAGTATACTTGAAGGCACCTGTTGATCTTCAATTAAAAACAACACTATTAGATATAAATTATCTTATTAATACAGAACCTCATTTCATTCTCATTTATTGCAAAACCTTTTAGAACTACTGGCTAATCTTCCAAGGCTCAAACACACACATTTAAATTGAAATAATTGCATGGCGCAAAAAATGCACAGTAAATACATTTAAAAGAACATACATCACAAAATCAACAATAAACACAAGTCAACATTGACAGTTGGAAGAGGTCAGGGGACTGGGTGACACTGTTTGGATAATAGTTCGGTTAAATATTGAATATAAATTATTTCAATACAGAAACGCAAACAGACACGCCAAAACACATCATATATGGAGTCGCAATTACATATCCCTTTCCAATAGCGTGGTTGCCTAGTATCTGACTTGCGCTAGAACAAAATAAAACGCGGATGTCCTCACTTGAACTTGACGCAAACAAGACTATTACCCGAAAAAAGGACGCAGCTGTGAGTAGAGGTTGTTGGCGAATGTCAAATGAATCGAATGGTTTGCAAACACCTGCATTCCTCTAATGGGTGCCATTTGGACGGCATCATCGCTTTTACACCTATTGGAGAAATAATGCAGCTCATTCTACTGCTTGCATGCAAACTGCACTGTATTACATTGGCCTTTCTGCTGTAACGAGAAAAACAATTACAGAAAATGCATGGTGGAATTATACCATGTCAATTTAAAAGCTTGGTTCTCTGATGCGCCTGCTACACGTTTGAAATACAAATGCTACAAAAATTGTCACAAAAATGTGACAGACTACTGATTTGCTAATTTATGAAGCAGATTAAACTAATTTTCAATTTAAAACCTTGGTTCTCTGATGCGCTCGCTTCACTTTTGAATTACATATACCACTCAGGTCCTAAACAGAACCCCAAATGCTACAACAATTGTCACAAAAATGTGACTATTGAATACTGGTTTGTTAATTTATGAAGTAATTTAAACTGTAATTTCCAACACAGGGGATTGGACGTACCCAAATTTTCGACTGTGCAACTTTAGTCTCTGTCAAGGAATGGGCAATTTTTTACAAAGACTGGTATGGTGTTGCACAGTCGAAAATTTCGGTAAGGCCAATCCCTTGTGTTGGAAATTGCAGTTTAAACTGCTTCATAATACTGACTTCTACCAACACAGATGAACTTTCAAGATAATTTATTAACTTACTGGAAATTGTTGGTCACCGTCTACGTCACTTCCTCTCCACATCCACGTGATCTCTTTCGGATCCGGGTCAGAGGCCACCTCGCACACCAGGCTAACGGAGTCTCCCCTGGTCACAGCCAGACTAGTGGGCTCGCCGAGTACGTCTGGTTTTCCTGGTATTGTATGGATCAAGAGAACACGTATTAAGCGCAAACAGTTTCTATGTCGATGAAGATTGGCCATCTAGGTAGAACATTACATCATGTATAATACATATTACGCAACTGGGGAAAGTCACTACATGTATCTTTTATCAGTGACTATTATTGCTAAGATTAGATTGTTGGACGGGGCCCAGCCGAGCTGTTTGCATGAACGAATAATAAACAATACATGTCATAAATATACACAAATAGAATATGGTCTTCTATAACTAAAGATCTAACAAAGTTAAATACATACATGGATGACTTCATCCTACGAACAGAATATATGTATGTGGCAAATTACGTACAGAATTTAAATCAGTGGTAACAATAAAGGTTTAATCATTCTCTAATATGTAGTCTCTAAGATCGAAACATTCTTTAATGTATTTTCCTATTTGAATACTATATTGGTTATCTCCCCAGAGAATGTAATAGAATTTTTCTATGGGATCTAATGTAATGAAATCGGTTACTAATTCTCAGGAATGATGAAAGATAGTCGACCCTATCATCACGCCATAACTACGTCAGTAAGCACGCGACATCTTTACCGATAACGTTGATGTACGTCTCCCTGATGGCGTCGGGGAAGCCCTGGCTGGACGCGATGCACTGGTAGTGCCCCTCCTCCCCGTACCCTACGCGCGAGAACCGCAGCGGGTTGTCGAAGTACAGCGGGGTGTCTTTCCTCCTCCAACGCACCTGGAACGAATGATTAAACTAGAAAGGTAACATTTGCAAAGCAAATGCATAATAATGTTTACTTTCACATATGGTCTGCTATGCCAATTCTTACTCAAGCACATTTCATGGTCAGACAGGAGTCTAAATCCCTCCTGCTATAAAACTGCAACATGATGTAACAAGATTCTATTGCAAACGGCATCATAGGTATAAGAGGTTTGTTGCAAATACATGCCCCAGGGCTATTGACAGGTACAAGCAATATGTATGAACTACGTCTAACATTATCATACATTCTACAGCATACGTGGCACTAGTTTTGCTGGGTTTTACTTCTTCTATTGAGGCAGTGGAAGACGAATTCACCAACTTCTTCTATTGTTATATCGACTCAACGATAGTAGCCATTAAGGTCGTATTTCTCTTTCTTTCTTTATTCAAGTTGCAACAGCAATACACGTGGAGCATTAGGCAGCAATTCGGTCGTATTTCGTAAAGAAATCTATATCATCCTTAACATAGTGAACGTTTTATTGCAATTTCTTGCCAGGAGGCTAATTGCAAGTTCATGTATCATGACAATAAAAATGACAGACAAAGGTTAACTAATTCTTTACATAGCAGAAGTACTGCTACATAGCAGAAGTACTGCTACAACAATTCATCTAAATCTAATACTCTTAATACATTAGGATGTTCGGCAACGAAAGTAATGTGTTAACCTTTCACTTTGGACTTGGGTTAAAACGCTGACGAAATACAAAAAAAAAAACGCCAACTGACGACACAAAAAAACTTTACCTTTTTATTTCATCCTATTTACTGTGGTGATAGATCTGGGCGGTGCTGAACTGGCCTCTGTCATGCGTGACAGGAACTTGTGGAGACAGTACATGGTGTCACCTGAATGATGAACTGAACTGATTTACTGTTACGGCACTTGGATGCTACAACATAGTGTGCTATTTATTCACCTTAGGGCTGGGGTTGCCGTCGGCCTCACACTGCACAGAGAAGTCCACCTTCTGGCCGAACAGGACGCTGACTTTCTCCTCAAAGGACGGTCGTATCGTCGGAGGATCTTTTGGGGTACAACAGTATCTTAGATTAAAGGCAACGCATGTACCTCCAGGTTTAATCATAGCACTATCAAACCTTCTTCTGAACAAGGCCACAAATTCTTGTTTCTTTCGAAATAAATCTTGTTTGTTTCATGGAACAAAATATATCTGATTTATTTCTAATGTACGGCCAGGTCATGAACCTTCAAGGTGCAATCAAGGCAAGGATGCACAACCTTCTGAACAAGGCCACAAATTCGTGGTATCTTCCAAAATCTTCCTTGTTACATTGCATGAAATACGTCTGATTTATTTCTAGTGCACGGCCAGATTAAGAATTTCCACTTTCTGTCGGCGCACAGATGGTACTGTAGCCACTCCCCCTCTAATTAATCCCATTCCCCCATCCCGTCTCCCTTCCCCCGGTCATTCGTGCTTCCACACCTAGCTTGTGTGGCAGCATTTTTTCTAGGCTCCTCTTGCTTCTTCTTCTGTTCTCGAGCGACTCCCGTTCATTCCCACTACGATGCCCAAGGCCAAGTCCAAGTCGCGCCGGAGCCCGCGTTCCTCCACACGGTCGTCTTCGACAGCTTCCGAGGCACTGGCCGGAGGGAGCAAACCCCGTCCTACGGAGGAAATCGACAGTTCTTCCTCCGATTCAGAGGATCCCACTCGCAAAGACAAGACACGCCGTGGCCCACCGCGCTTTCTGGACATTCCCCCTCCCTCCGACAAGAACCTGGAGCAGTCCCATCAAGCGCAGATCCTGGCCGCCATCACCCGCCTAGAAGAGCGACAATCGTCGGTGGATCTCAGGATACAATCTCTCCAATCCGAGATCCGTGCTACCAGCAACCCAACTTCCGCATCACCGGCCATTTCCTGGCGCCACGATTCCAACAAGTACAACCACAACTTTAACACTAAGATCCAGAGCCAACTCCAACAGGCGCGTGCGACCAAGTCAGCGGACGAAAGGACAAGATCCTGGACCAAGCTATAGGTGAGCTAACTTCCCGCAACAGGGACATACTTTTGGCCGACAAGGCTTCCTGGTCGGCCGTTAATATTTTCCACTCTAACAACGCCCTCCCTTTTGCCAACAAGGAGGAAGAGCAGCGGTGGCAAAAAGCAGTCGACGAGGACAGACGCCGGTACTCTAACAAACCCTCCTCTTCCTACAGGTCTAACAATAGACGCACCCCATACGACTC